>NC_080676.1:65769015-66072046 GCF_030445035.2 Dasypus novemcinctus
ACATAGTTTCCTTATCTATAAAGGATATTATCCCCTAGATAGATAGACCTTTATCTCTATTATCTTTCAGTCTTTATCATCCATCTGCCTATTTATCTATTTGTCTCTCTCTCCTCTCTCTGTCTCTCTCTCTCTCTCTCTCTCTCTCTCTCTCTCTCTCTCCCTCTATCTAATCTTAGTGAGGTTAAAATAAGATAAAAGATATTAAGCACTTAGCATTTCAACACCTGGCACCTAGAAGGCACTGAATAAATATTAATTCCTCTTCATTCAGCACTGATGTTTACCCTAAATTCTCACCCATTTGGTGAAACTCAGATGGGGAGGAAAGTGTATCAAGTATAGGCCTCATCTGGTCTGAGGGAATGTGCCTCAATTTAGTAAGTATCATTGGTCATGTATTAGGTACTAGATGCTGTATTAGGATGGAGGTCCCTAAGTCAGAGTTCCTATCTTTTTATTTGGTGGGGAGAAATGAGACATATTGACAGAGAATTGTCTGAGGCTCCATTGGGAAAGGAGCTTTAACTCCCTTACCAACGAGTAGACCAGGTGAACTCTCTCAATGTCATATTCTACAAGGACAAGTTTTCTATAGGTACCAGTGTAGGGCCCAAAGAACCAGAGCCAGGACTGATACTAGGGTCTCAGCAAAGAATTCAGAATCAGAAAAGGTTAGAAAGTTACAGCTTGGCCCTGTAGGGAATTGGGGTTGGGGAGGGACAAGATGTTTGGTAGGTGTTTGCTGTTGCATGTATGCTGTGTTGCTGGATTTGCTGTTGCATGTATGCTGTGTTGCTGGGTTGGGTCACCCAGACTTGTCTAAGGCAGGATAGATATAATTGATAAGGTAGGCAGTCTTAAATACTATATTATAACTATAAGCTGAAATGCATGGGAGAAAGGATGGAGGTACATAAGAACATTTCTGACTGGTCTTATCTGGAAAGGCCTAATTTTGGAAATAATTTAGCTTAGCCCTTTTTCATTGGCCAGGACTTGATTCAGTAGAGATATGAAGATGGGCATTCAAAATAAAGGGGTCCACTTGAGTGAGAAAAAGAGATGATTGAAAACAGAGCATATTAAGGGAATTGAGTATATCCGTCGGAGCTATAAGGTTGAAAAAGTGGGGGGTGTGTGTTGAAAAATATTTGAAGGTTAAATTGAGGGAAGGTGATAGAAGATTTTAAATGACATTATGAGAAGTTTTTCTGCAGGCAGTGGGGAACCACTGAAGATATTTAAGGAGAAGGAATAATAATCAGAGATGTGTTTCTGATAGATGACTAGAGTCAGTTTGGGGTGCTTGAAGGAGTAGTTATGTGTAGGATGAAAATGGAAACAGAGAGACCAGTTAAAAGGCCACAAGGCTGCTGTGTTATATTATAAAAGAGTGGGTTCTGAAAAATATAAAGGAGTAGAATGGCTAAGAATTGTTTATGGATTATAAGTGGTGGTAAGTAGGGAGTCCAAAAATGAGATCAGATTATAACTTGATGGATTGTGGTGCCATTTGTTGAAACAGGGTGCATAGAAACAAGAAAGTGTTAGGGGAGAAGATAATAAGGAACATTGGGACATGATGAATTTAAGAGGTAGACCCTTTCATAGAGATCTGGAGTGCCACCTGGAAAAAGAAAAATTGGGAGAGATTTCACAGAAGTGAAATGATGTGGCAGTAGAACTCACATCTTGCAATATGGTGTCATCCATATACTCTTCCTTCTGTCGATCTAGACATTGATCCTTGCATCTGACCATTTATCCACTTTTTTGATTATTCAATATCTGTTTATTAAGAGTATCTTCTGTAACAGGCTGGTTGCTAAAGATAAAATGGGCCACAATATGGACATGGTTTCTGCTCAAATGGAGCTTGTGTCTATTCAACATATATTTGTTCGTTATCTGGCTTGTGCCAGAACTTTTAGATACTAGGAAACAGCCGTGTAAAGAACAAACTGAATGTCGGCAGTATGAAATTTGTGATGGGAACATTTCAAAAAATGAAATATTAGGAATGCAATTTAAGGTGTAAGGAAGGTAAGGCCAGAGAGTGACAAGTGGTGTTCTTTTGCGTACTGCAGTCGGGGACATTCTCTGTAATTTAGAAACTTTTGGACAGAGACATGAATAAGATGAGGACATATGTATCCTTCCCTCCTTCATGCCACCATTGATTGGCAAGTTTGGAAGTCAGCTTGTCTTTATTTGATCTCTGAGTTATAATTTTCTCCAATCCAACTCTGTCTGAAATACTGTGTATGCTGTCAGATACATGACTTGGAGTAGCAAAAAGATAAAAAAGAAAAATGGGGATGGCAAGGGATAGGAAGTGAATATAATATTTACTTTAAAATATGCGGAAAGTTTTCTTGTGAAGGAGGAATTAGACCAGTGATAATGGAATAGTGGTTCACGGACGATCTACATCAAAATCATCTGGATACCTCGTCTATAGCCTCTGCACAGAAATCTGAGAGTCACTGGATTATAATCTTCTGTACTGAAAGGCAGTGTATTGTAAGGGTCTGGAGTCTTTTTACATGGATTCAAATTCTGACTCCATCTGTGTAATTCTGGGCAAGTTGACTTAACAATTCTGAATAAAAGTAGGCTAAAAATGAAACATAACTCATTGGGTAGCTGTGAGAACAAAATGCCTTAATAGTGAAGTGCCCAGATCAGTGAGTGTTAACAGGTAACAAGTAACAAGTAACCACACAATATTTCACTCAGTGTAGAAGCCAGCCTTTAAAACACCTTGCAAGACATCCCATGATTTGTGTTCTGTTTCCATGCTGATGCAAACTCAAAGATATTAATAACTACGTGGTTAATTCCTCAGCTCCTTGAAGTCTATTTTCAGTATCTGGTCAGCAAAATCTATTTTATTTGCTTTATATAACAAAGTGCCCCTCACTTTTACCTTTCCTGATCTCTCTTACCCTGCTCTACTTTTCCTTTTTCCAAAGCAGTTGTCACCTTATCACTTTATCCTGTCTACCTGCTAGGGTATAAAATCCACAAGGACAAGGAACTTGGTTTTGTTTACTGTCCAGTGAACTTGGTTTTGTTCAGGTGCCTAGAATAGTGCCAAGTAAAGAGTATAGTCCCAATCATGAATAAATGATGAATACATAAATGCATGGGTAGATAGCAATATGATTATTTCTAAGTAGAACTCAGAAATAGTTGGAACTGGACAGGGAAATAAATTTTATTTCAATATTCTAAATACATACACTACACACACAAATATATATACATATATATGCATTTGTATACATATATGATATGTGTGTATATATATTTAGAATACTGAATATTTATATATTTAGAATATTGATAAGGTCCTGTGATAGGCAGGGTCTAGATTATGACTGGGCCTTGAAGGCCATGGTAAGGAGTTTAGATTTTCAGCAAAATGTAGCAGGAAGTCACTGAAAGGTTCGAAGCAGGTTTGACTTATTTGGAATCTTGAACAGAGAGTGAAGGAAGATGGAGAAATTTATTTATAATATGAGGAAATAAAATGCTCTCATTTCATGTAGACTCGTATTAACAGACAAGAGAGACAATTCACACCCCCCCACACACACCAAATAGGTAGATAAAATTGGTAAAACCAGATTTCTTTGCTTTTTCTAAAATGATATCATTCTTTCTTCCAAATGTATTAAGTAATGGATGGATGCGTATGCATTATTGCTCAATACAATTCAGCTGGAAATTTTACAGTTCTTGAGTAGGTGTTTTATGTAATTAGTCCCCAAAATATTAGACCTAGAGCTATTTCCTTACAAGACTTTAGTTTCCAGTTTTGGAAATCTGCTATACTGAAGTGTGAGCATGTGAAAGGCAAATAACATTCTACATAAGATCTATTCTTTCTGACTCTGCAAGTGTTCAAGAAGTATCTTGAAAGCCATCTATTCCATAATATCTTTACTGACAAATGCATACATAGTCTCACATATATTTCTTAATACTATGAGTTATCAATAGCTTAATAATATGTATCAGACATTGTTTCAGGTGCTTTATAAATATTAAATCATTGAAATCTCAGAATAACCCTATGAGGCATGTACTATTATAAGCATCATTTTACCGAAGAGGAAACTGAGGCCCAAGGTCATGCTTAATGAGTGGTTAAGATTTGGGCAATCTCAACCACGCTACTATTCTGATATTGATATATAATGTTCTGTATCTGACCAAGCAATATCAATGTTTTTTGAATTAAAATAACCTCCCCAAATATGCTTACACTTATACGCACAGGTAGTTTCAGTTATGCTTGTTTTTTTAATTTTCTTTTAAAAATCAAAGCCAAAGATCCAATCATATAACCAGGGATGTTAATTTTGTTCCAAGCCCACTCTGGTACCTTGCTTGCCCTCAGGGGAACACACTGGATTCTCTTAGTCCTGGAGGAATGACATGAGAACAAACATCTGATATACCTGCAGGCAACACTTCTAACCCTGCCCACCTTTCCCCCAACCTATGCTTGGTTTGGAGACAGTTATTTTGTATTCCAATGATGGCTCCAGAGCATTCTGGGTAACAAGGGAAAAACAGCAGAAGAATAAAATTTTGCCCCAGATGGCACTTAATGAGACTAATTTACAGAGCTTACTGGAAGTTTAGGATCTCTTGCTAATCATAATCACTAATATTGATCCTGTGTGCCAGGAGCTGTGCTCAGGGCTTTATTTTCATTATCTCATTCAATCCTTACTGTAACTCTATGAGAATTTTAACTTTTAGGTATAAGCCAGGAAAAAAAAAAAAAGGAAAGTATCACAATTGTCCCCATATGAGTTTTGGGGGACTGTGATGATACAATCAAATATTTCTTACCGCTGTTGCAACATTTGCCTTCAAAAGCAAACTGTGCTGGGTTGCAGCACCTTTGGAATATCCAGGGATCTTCTCTGCAGTGAAGAAATGTTTTGCAGAGAAATGAGGCAAAAGTTGTTGATGAAAGCAAGAAGCATCATTCTAGTTGACAGCTAGAATAAACTGAGTCCTATTTTGTTGGTTGTATTTGTTTTACTTCTTCCTAAGAAACCAATATGATATGCGTTAGAATGCTTTTTTTTTTCCTTTATGCTATATTTAAAAGGTATAACTTTCATCCTCCCATGTCTCCTAAGAAAAGTTCAGGTGCTTCAATGAATCTGACAAAGTTTGATGAATTCTGTTGAGGAAGAGGAACTAATTCATAGTTGACTCTTATTACACATTTGTTGAATGAATGCATGAAATAATAAATACCCCTCACTTTTTTTTCTGAGAATGAGGGCTTCCATGGGATTTTAAAAAAATAGTGAAATTTCATTATATACTTTTCTAAAGTTTTTGTTTTACAAACAACTTCAGAAGGAGATTGTTCTGAAGTATGTGGCATTACTTAAACTTGGTGATTCAGGGCAGTTTTTTTTGGAGTGGATTGAAATTCCTTGAGAATTTATTGAGATGAGAGCATTTGCCCATATGCTAAATAGTACAAGATGGGTATACTTTAAATTTGTATAACCTAATTTTCGTAAATTTTCTGTACTCTCTTTTATTAACTACTACTTTTTTTTTACCCCCTGGTTTGTGGTTGCTGTTTGCTTTCTGAACCCAGGACTTCCCATGTGGAAGAGAGGCACCCAATTACCCTAGCCACCTTGGCTCCCTGGTTTGTTGTGTCTCTCACTGTATTTCTTTTTTTTTTTAATCTCTTTTGTTTCATCATCTTGTTGCATCAGCTCGCTGTACCACTTGCCTTCTCCAGGGGGCACTGGGAACTGAACTCAGGACCTCCCATGTTGTAGGTGGAAGTCCAATGGCTTGAGCCACATCTGCTTCCCAAGTTCTATTTCTTGATTCTTCAGCATGTCTTCCTCTGCAGTTTGTGTCTCCATTCCCCTTGCAATGACTACTTTCCACCTTACTATAGAGTAGGGAGCCAGGCAACCAATTTTGCTAGAACTATGTGTATAATGAAAATGAACAGCACTGTATCAGGACTAGACAGGCTCTTCTCTAGAGGAAGGAATGGGAAGGTAAGGCTGCTGTAGAAATTGTCTCCATTTAAGTGAGGTGACAGCATATACAGTGGCCTTGGGTTTCAATTACCTTTATTACTAAAAAGGGAGTAGTGGTATGGATAATTCATTTACTATTTCAGACATTAAGCATTTTCTGAGAATCTTCTGTAGTCAAAACACTGTGAGATACAGAGATTTAAAAACAGACATACGAACAGCCCCTAAAGAGTAAGAATTTATAAATTGTTTCGAATTGTAAGATGTGCACAGGGGTTTGTAATACAATTTATGTAATATTTGGACTAGTGTAAGAGTATACAGAGTAATGTTTTAAAGATAGATGTAATTAAACATAAACGGAACAGGCAATTGTGTAGCTCAGCAAGGGGTTTAAGGAGGAAGTGTTTAAAAAAAATAAACTAATAAATAATTGTGCAAGAGTAGCAAGAAATAGCAACTATGTACAGCAGGGGAATCATAGAGAGGTTGAGACGTGAGGAATTTTCTTGTTTGTTTTTTATTATTACTGAAATAATGGAAATGCTCCAATAATGATTGAAGTGATGAATGCACAAATATGTGATCATACCAAATTCCACTGTTTTTATACTTTTTATGAATTGTAAGCTTTATTAGTATGTATAAATAAAATTGATTTGTTAAAAAAAAAAAAAAAGAGGAAGTGTTTGAAGTGAGCCTTGAAGTGATGGGCAGGTTTGGGGCATGGAAAAATTGGTGGGTACAGGCAGCAATGAATTAGGGGAACCAGAGAAGTAGGACTCTATAAATGATAGGGATTATGGGATTTATTATAGACATCAGACCTATGATTGTGAGAGAAAGTGATGAATTAAAGGCTCAGAAGGAAACAGTTGGGAGATGAGAGAAAAATCACTAACTAAGCACCCTGAAAGGGGGTTGGTGAAGAAGTCTGTGAAAGGTCATTACCACTGCCTGTGACTGGCAGACAGGCAGGAAGAAAAGCTGGGGATGACTTGGTAGAGGGCAATCTGGACTCCATGAGGACAAACTGAAACCCTTAACTCCCTCTCACTGTATCTAACCCCAGTGGTGTGTGGGCTTCCTGCTGAGCTAAAGGAGCAGGTGCATTTAGCCATCTGGACTTGGACTTGGAAACATGAAAGCAGGAGATCTGGCATGAGCTTAAGGAGCAGTGGGTTTGACTATCCCCACTTACATGGTGAGTTATCAGAGGCGCATGACCTGTAATGATACCTAGGGACCTGTGCCACTCTTTGAACATTATCTTAGTTTGCCAGGGCTGCTACAACAAATACCATGCAATGGGCTGGCTTAAATAACGTAAACTTATTGTCTCATGGTTTTGGAGGCTAAAGTTCAGCATGCAGTTACTGGCAGGGCTTGCTTTTTCTCAGAGTTTGTAGGTTTCCCGAAATTCTCCTTCATGTGGCCATCTCTTTCTCCTTCTGTCTGCTTTTCTGTTTTTTTGCTGACTTCTGGCTTCTCTCTTTGTGTCTAATTTCCTTTGCTTACAAAGACTTCAGCCATATTGGATTAAGTCCTGCCCTCATTCAGTTTGGATATATTTTAAATAATAACATCTTCAAAGGTCCTGTTACAAATGGGTTTACATCCACAAGATGGGGTAAGGAATTGAAAATTTTGTGATTTTGTGAGGCACATTATTCAATCCAAAGCAAGCATTATGGCTACTGCTTTATTTCTGTCATTCAAATCTCATGCAAATTTTCCCTTTGGCCAGTCCTAAATCAGAACTATACAGGGAAGGGGATGCTGGGAAACATAATTGCAGTTTACCTAAATTGACCCAGTTCAGAACCACAAGTGACAGTCCAGGTAGGTGGAACAAGATGAAGACAGAAAGTGAGGAAGAGAAGTGGGACCCTGGCTTGGGGACAGCCCAGTTTGTCTAAGAGATGGGATATGAGCACAAGAGTCACTGAAGATCAGACTGAAAAAGATGAACAGGGCCTGGATTATTATTAGGGCCTTAAATACTCTGTTGAGCAATTTGCACCTTATCCTGTAAACCAAGGAGGAGCACTGAATATTCTTGAGTCAGGGAGGGGCATAATCAGATCTGTGTTTTAGACAGAGCTGGCATTGGGTATCAGAAGCTTTGGAGCTGAGTAAAGGATTGGTTGGGGTGTTTAATGAATATTCTATTATAATAATCCAGGCAAGAACATTTGTATTGCCAGAACTCTCTTATTTTCTCACTGGGGGAGGTGACTCAGACTCAGCCTAAGAGATTGTTCTAATAGGTTGTTCAAGACCAGCTTGGGAATTAAAAATGTTAGTGCAGCTTGTAAGCCAGGTGATTTTACCTATGGCTAATATTGTTGACAAAAATGTCCTTATGGCATGCCTAGATAACTGTTCTTTAAAATTCCATAATAGTTTCTGCTTCCTGTATATGTAAAGCAAGGAAAAGTATAATATGTATTTGGAACATTGACTTAAATGAAGTTGGCTTATGCAACCATTCCAATATCATTTTGGGAGAAGGAGAGATCCTATAAAACCAGTTACTTACTGCATTTAGTAAACTAAGGCTTTTTGGACTTTACTGAACAGTAATTAGAGTATTCCCAATGTTTCTTCAAGTGTCTAACAATTTACAAACCACCAACATGTCGTCATCTCATTTGATTCACAGCAGCTCTGTGACGTCAGTTTGGCCTGAATTATATTTTAAGTGAAAAAGCTGATTCTCAGAGGTTGTGATGACCATCAAGTGGCCATTAGCCCTTGTTGATTCAAGAGGTATCACCGGACATCTTTCTATCTCTTGTCCCTCCATTTCATTCTGTGAACCCCTGCATGATTGTCTTTTTGAGACACAGCTCTCATCATGGTTGTCTCTGCTCTGAAGTTGTCCATCGTTTTTAGGCTTCATTACCTTTCAGGCCTCTTTCCACTCAGGGAACAGGCTGTGCATCACTCAGGCATTATGATTTCAGCTCTTCTGCCTCTTCACCCCACTGCAGTATTTTTACCGCCTCCCCACAAAATACAGGCTAAAGAGAAAAGCATATATTTTTTCAAAAGCATCTTTAAGCTGGTATCTTAACATCCCCAGGAGATATACGCACCTTTGAATTAGGTCATTTCATAAGTCTTCCCTGTCAGTGTTTCCAAGCACACATTCCTAATGTTTAAAAATCGTATCTCTTGGCATCCAACTTGTCAAGACATAACAGAACTCATTCAATTGTTTTGACTTATTTAAAAACACACTTATGCACAGTACTGAATCACCTGAGATTTCAGCAGCAACAGAAACCCTTATAAATTCCATTCATCCCATCCCCGTAATGTTTTATAGTCCTAGAGGACACCCCAGGGCATGCCAAGTTGAGGCCACGATCTGATGTCTTGCTCTTTGGTGAGTCTAGGGTCACTGCAGCTAATGATGTAAAGATATGAGTCAGGAAGGCAGGAGGAGGCATTCACCTTCCCCAACTGCCATTAAAGAGAGCCCTACTAATAGCTGTCAGAGAATACTAGACTGTTAGGGTCAAAAAGGCTAAATCCCAGGCTTTATAAATAGGCTGAGAGGGACTTGCCTTGTTGCCTTGACACCTAGACCTGCCTCTAACTCTGGCTTCCAAAGTTCTAGTGCAGTGTACTTTCTAGTATAAGAGAAAGAATAAGAATAACACACAATTTTGAGTGCTTACTATGTGCCAAGTACTTTATAAAATTATTTTATGTAATCCTTGTATTATTTCCTTGATGTATTTTACCGACCCTCTTTGTGAGTAAGAAACTGAGGCTCAGCATGGGTAAGTAGCTTGCATAGCTATTGAGAAATAGAACTGAGATTTGAGCCCAGGTCTGTGGCACTCCAGAGCCAATGCTGAAACTTTGTGTTTCCTTCATTGTATGGAGGCTATGACCCAAACCCAATTTGCTTACATGTACAGCTGAGCACCTTATAACAAGTATTGAGTTACTGTGCAGATTTGTCTGGCAATTCCTGGAAACCCCGGCTTGTGCTGAGCCATACCCAGTGGTCATTGGAGTTTCTGGCCTCTTGGTCCTTCCTTTTCTCTTTTTTTCAATTTCCTTGTGGTTCATATAACATGGAGGATGGATGTCTTAATCAATAGTTTCCAGTTCTTACTGTTTTAATGACTTTTTCACTTTCCTCAGTATGCTTTTCTCACGTTGACTGTTAGGGAAGGGAGTATTGGAAATGACTACTTTCCATAAACCCTGGTTTC
Source organism: Dasypus novemcinctus (assembly GCF_030445035.2). Lineage (NCBI taxonomy): Eukaryota > Metazoa > Chordata > Mammalia > Cingulata > Dasypodidae > Dasypus > Dasypus novemcinctus. Next base: position 65,779,298 of record NC_080676.1, read on the forward strand.
CCATTTTTGACAGAGAGATCTTTGGAGACATGGAAATGCTGCTTTCAGCTACTCAAACAACTGGATTAAATACCTGAAGGTGTCTGTAGAAGAAGGGGGCACTTGTCTGACATGTCTCTAGAGACCTCAGCCGGGCCCAGTGAGTAGAAATTGTATGGGGATCAGAGTCCAGCTCCCAACAGTGGGACCTTTATTACAGTTAGAGCCATATGAGAACTAAATTGGTAATGAGTTTACCATCACTAGAGATATTTAAAGAGAGCCTGGATATCCACTTGGCAAGAATGTTACAGGGAGTGTTGAATATTGGAAAAAGGAGTTTGAATCAATATGACATTTTAGGGCTTTTCCGGCCTTGAGATTCTGTCTTGAATTCACTCAGAAACTTTATATTGGGAATAAAGGTTTCCCCTTGTTATAATTAACGCCAACTAGTGATGTAGCCTCCTCCCTCCCCCCAGTGCTTCCCCCAACAGAACAACTACCCGATTTAAGAAGGGAATTTAGGATGAGGAAGGATGTGGTTCCTTCCCGCTTGCCAGCACTCCGTGTCAGAATGGAAGACTTGTGTCTGGGCCTGGCACGGTTCCGTCAGGCCCTTGTACCAGCTCGTTCGTGCCTGGGACCAGAGCACGTGGGAGGTGTACTTCCGTATAGAAAAACTTCCCACTGCTCCCACTGGCTGCTCGCTCTGGATTTTTTTTTTCTGCACAATTGCGGTCTTGCTCTGGGCAGACCTCTTGGAGGAATGATGGATGGACACACCCTGAAACAAGTTCACGTCAGACCAGAACAACATGCCCTGAAAATTATTCCCTCTGCATTTGGCAGCATATGATAAAGTGTCTTTAAGTGCAGTTTCTTCTTGCCCTTTCAAAGGAAAGCCACTTGCAGGCCAGAATATTAAGAGTACAAAGCTCCTTTTTTTCCATTTTTTTTTCTTTTGAAAGGCTTACTACTAATCTAAAAATTTGACTGTTCAAAATGATAATCCTTTGATTTAAAGTCAGAATTAAGAGTTTCTCAGTTCTTGGGAGGAAGGAGTGTTGCAATGATAGGAAGTGCAGTGCTCAGAAGCCGATTAACAACTTTGATTCAAAAGAATGAAAAGAGAGCTACTAAAACTGGCAGCAGGTCATACCAACCAGAGCTGTAACTAAGAAAGGACAATGCTTTTCAGTTAATTAGGTGATCTTTTCCTTCTGGTCTTATGGAGACTTTACCAATCTCCAACCCAGATCAGTTTTTATTTTTTAATGGAATTTTATATCTTGGTATGCTTTGGATAGCTCAAACTACAGGGAATCTTTAAGAATTCACAGATATATGAAGTCCCTATAAAATAGAAGATATTAAAAAGTATATAGCTGCAAGGACTGCTTAGGGATCTGGTCCAATACGCCTGCAGATAGTATGGCCAAGATTTTCCCATGTACACCATAGATCTTCACAAAGTTATAGGAAGCAAACAACAACTGCAGGTTCTTTAGGAGTCTGCTCATTGCTCCTGGGCCCACATAGCTATCTTGCTTTGACACAAGACTATTGTCTGTTTAGACATGACTCTTTTTTTGGATGTAGATGTTGTATTACTTTTAGGGAACAGTTACATTTCATTGTAGTTTTTCAGAGATGGGAGGCAGATAAAGTCATCCAAAAAAGGCCTGAACTAGGACTCAAACTCCATTGTCTTCCTCTTCTACCAGTTTGACCTCATGAAAGTCACCCTTCCTTCTTGGGCTCCTATTTCCAAAATGGCATAAGATGACTTCTGAGGCCCTTTCTCACCCTCCAGAGGTCCCTCTTGATAAGAAGATAGGTAAAGGGGTAGAGGATTGAAGAATAACCAAGTAGAGGGTAGGACATAGGAAAAAAAGAGTCTTCTGTTTAAAATGCATCTTAAAAGTTCTGTGTTTCAACAATGTCGCCCAATGCAGGAAACTTGTATTGCACACTATGGAGTATAAGGGTTTCCCCTAATTTTTTCATTTCTATTTGCTAAAACCTGACTGGAAACATGAATCATAGATGTAGGGAAGCTTAGAGATGATCGTGTCCACCTTACTCATAGTACAGGTTAGAAACCTGAGTTAGGCAGAGCCTTGAACTCCGGTGTCCTGCCTTGTTATATAATGTGCTCTCAAACACATGGTCTATTCAGAGTTCATTTAGCAATGATGGGTCTTTAGAGAAAGAATTAAACTACAGTCTCAAAGTTGATTATTCTAAATAATGGAGTTTGGTGAGCAGAAAAAACATGCTTATTCCAAGGAGATCTGCTTGTTAGGCATATACATATGACTTATCCCCTTTATAAATGTGTCAGACATAAGTTGCCTTTGCAAATTTTCTTCCTGGCCAAGAAATATAGCAATACCTTTCTTTTTCTTAGATTGTAGAAGGTCTACATTCTCCAAGATAACTTATGCCTTATAACTCCCTCTCAGTTTCTCACCCCCATATTTCTTTTTTTTTTTCTTTATTTTTAAAGAAATTTTAGATTACATAAAAGTCACACTGAAAATATAGGGGATTCCCACATACCCCACACCTCCCCTCTTACATTTTCTCCTATTAATAACATCTTTTATTAGTGTGGTACATTTATTACAATTGATGAACAGATATCAAAGCATTGCTACTAACCATGGTTTATAGTGTACATTATGGTTTATACTTTGCACCACACAATTTCATAAGTTTTGACAAAATATATAATGGCCTTTATCTGTCATTGCAATATCATGCAGAACAATTCCTATGTCCCAAAAATGCCCCATGTTACACCTATTCTTCCCTCACCCTCCTCTCAGAACCTCTGGTAACTACTGTCTTTATATCAATGTTACAAATTCTTCCATTACTAGAATAATAATAAGCCTACTTTGGTCTGTAGTTGCATTTTCCTCTTATGTTTGCTCGTTCCTCAATCTTGAGGATTTTGGGATGGTGATGCCCACTCTTCTTCTTATTGAGAAGGGGTTTAGACCCCATGGGGCAGATGGATGGAACTATCTTCCTTGCAGCTGTAGATACTCTCTGTTTTTTTGGAATGGGTGTTGTACATCACTATCATTTTGTTAGTTGTCCTGGGTGAGTCTGATGAACTGGAGAGTAGGTATTGGCTACAACTGTGCTGAGATTCAGGGTTCAACTGGCATAAGAACAGACTGAAGATTTTAATTCTCTGGGACATATATTTAATGGGTACAGTGCTAATTATAGGTTCAGATAAAAGGGGCAGAAGAACCATGTGTAGGAAAATTACAAATGAGTCTAACTCCAGTACACTGGGGCAATGGGTTATCATATATTCCAAGGTAAGGCCCACCGACAGGGTGCCTGTTTCCTGGGGTTGCCTGCCCTGTAGTGTCCAGATGTCTCTACAATCCTTAGGAGCAGCCCTGCTTGAGGCATTGTTTGCTGTGACAGTCAGTGAGATCCTCTTGAGACAATGCATAAGTATAACCTCTGGAATGACCTCCCAACTCACATTGAAATCTCTTAGCCATATAAACTAATTTGTATTTAATATTTACCCTTTTGGTCAAGGTCTTTTTCAAAATGCATTGGTAGTTGGCACTTGGTGATAATTCCCTGGAGCCAGAGAGGCCCTTCCCTGGGAATCATGGCCCAATCTGGGGAAAGCTAGTGAGTTTATATGCTGAGTTTGGCTTATAGAGAACCCACATTTAAGTAACAAGGAGGTTTTGGGGAAGTAACTATTAAGCAGTATATATTACTAAGCTAAGTTTCAGTTTTACAAGAATAAGGTTCATTAGTACAAGCACTAATATCAAGCTCCTATAGTGTTGGTCTGTCCTCTTTCGCTAGGCACTGCCTATGTACTCTAGAGATTCTTGTCACTCTGTTAGAGAATGCAGCAGGACTCCCTAACTACCCTCTCATTTCTGATTACAGTATTTCTTAAGGTAGAACTTCAATTCTCTGAGTGATGGATACATTCTGGGACATTATAAAAGTTAAGCTTTCAATGGCAAATTATGAATTCTGTAATCATGGGTTAGCTGTAAACAGTAGCCTGAGATTGATCTATTCTGGTTTACATCTCTGATTATTTCCAACCTTGAGTCAATCAGATTGTCTCTTTGGACTTTTGTTTTTCTGTCTGTTGAATGAGGAGATTGGCCCATATCCTTCCTCAGGTCTTTAATTCACAAAATTCTATGATCAATGATTCTGTTGTAACTAATTTAACAAGATGTAGTTCTAAAGTGTATTCTGTGTATTAGGGATAGCACTGACAAGTTTTACCTTTTGTTAATAACTCAGGGCCATGATTTTTCAATATGCTTAATGATGTCCTCAGGACCTATTGAAATGTGTAAGACTCTAATAATAAATGGCCCCAGGGTCATATCACTGGTTGGTGTTTTTGTTTTCCTTTTTTTTTTTTTTTTCACTCTACTGGTTAGCTCTTAATGGCTGAACTTTCTCACTGTCATTAACATATAACATATAGCATATAACAGCCTATTGTCTGCCATCCAAGTTTGCTACTCTTATCAGTTTGGATGAAATCTACAGAGCAGAGCTGAATGCTTTGCACACAGTAGGGGTCCTTAAGTATTTGTTGTTGAATGAAAATCTGTGCTTTCAATGGCAAGGAGTGTGTGAAGGAAATATATGAATGTAGGCTATTTTTGGGATTCATAGTGAGATACCTTTCAAATTTTTTCATTCCTAGTCATTGCTGAGGTTGGGTTTTTATAGACAGTGGTACAAAGGCGCCTAACCTAATGTCAAATCTGTTTCCATCTCTCAATTCTTTGAGAAGTGTCACAATTAAGGCTTTCAGCATCTCATGTCAATTAATTGTCCAAGGGATTATATTTAAGGCACAGGGAAATACTTAGATTTAATATTTTATTAATAAGATTATATCAGTATAATAGGTATAATTGTGTATTTGTTCCAAGAATTGAAAGCCTGATAATAAGGTAAGAGTAAAGTCTGGAAGCAGATTTGGTGCATCTGAGCCCAGGCAAATGATATTGTTTTAGTTGATTTTATTTGCTTCTTTAAAGCTTGAAAGAGGAGCTTTGCAATTTCAAAAGGACTCTTTTCTATCTTCCAAATTTCTTCCTCCCAATATCTCTATTTTTCCCACTTTCCCTCATATATTTCTTATTGGCTGCTACCTCTGTATTCTCTCTAATCTCTATATTTCTACAACTTTGCTTTGTAGTTTTCTTATTTATCCTACTCAAAACATCTATATTGTATAGCTGCGGTGATATCCTCATCTTTCACAAATATGCTAAATGTCAAAATAAAATAAAAGTAATCACACATGACTATTTGACCTGAACAAGTTCAGTGGAGACCTTTTTCCCCATTATGGTAAGCAAATCTTGAACATGTAATGCCTTTTACATCCATCCTTTATATAACTTAAGATTATGAAATAGTTTGAATACTGTTTTGTGCTTTTATTGATTAATTTATTCAGAAGATACTTTGTATGTCTATGTTCTCCATGAGGCATTGTAATGGATCCAACAGTAAATGCAAAAATGGATGAAAACACAAAACAAAACAAAATTTATTTTGCCGTCAAGACTTCAAGTTGAACACAGTCAACTAGAAAGTTAATGGCTAAACTTTTCACTGCCATTAACATATAACATATATGACCATAAAACAAAGTAGATGGGGATGAATACTCACAAACATGGAAACAAATTGTCATACAGTTTTTGTTTAGAGAGCTCCGGGAGGTCGAGCTGAACAGAAATGGCAGAAAGCCTGTGAGAGACTGGTTTAGATGAATTCTGATTAGTGTTATTCACATTCACTATTTTCCTCTCTCTGTCTTTCTCTTTCTCTCCTCATTCTCTCCCTCCTTTTCTTTCTCTTTCCTTCCCATATTCCTTTTACCTTTTCTTCCCTTTGTTCCTCCATTTTTATTTTTGGCAGACGAATGTTTGATGTATGATGTCTATTCTGATGCTGAAAGCCTTAAAAGACACAATTATCTTTCTGGAAGTCATTTTAAACCCTTTTTAATGAACCTGTCTCTGGACATAGCTCTTCCTGTCCTGGATATATATTTGACCATTTATTTATTTTCAGAGATATCCATACTACTCATTAAAATTTTTTTTTTCTTTGCTTCCAGTAGTTCATTTGGTTCTTCTGGTATTCTACTGCTATAACAAAAGGAATTCATTTTTCTTTTTCTTTTTTTTTTGGTCTCTGTTTTTTTAATGTTACATTAAAAAATAAATGAGGTCCTCATATATCCCCCACCCCCCTAATGTTTCTGATGTGTATTTATTTAGTGTATCCTCCCCCCCCAATATATTATTAGTGAAAATTATAGAGGTTACAGATTTAGGAAGCTAGGAAATATTTTAGTATGTTTAACTAATGAAGTTCAGATTTAAAGTTTTACTTCTTCTGAGTTTACAGTCAACCAGAGCCTAAGCCCAGGTTTGCTTTTGGCCTGTATAACAAAAAATATACCTTCATGATGGGATCTGATTTGCAAATTCATTAGCATTTTAGCCAACCTATTAAAAAACTGCCCTTGACATTCAGTATTCTACCAATATATGATAGTGGAGAGTTGTATTTGTTCAAGATTTGAAAGCCAAAGGTGCCTGGGAAAAACAACTTTGAAACATTTGAATGTAGTGCCTCCATTTATTCAAGTGATGCTACACTAATTACAAGTAATCTAAGACTGTGCAATTCCCACAAATGTCTCATTTGTGCCACTCCATTACTTTCAAAGTAATAAAAACCTTTTCTGGTTAACTATTTTTTGCTTATAATTCAGGGATTTTACTAATATAGATTGGCATTTTCCACATCCTTTGCTCCAGTGAAAGTTTATCTTAATTGATCTTTTGGATATTTTGTGAAACACAACAAACTAAATATTGAACACTTTCTTCATATGTTGCATTTTATAGTGTGCCATGGGCAGATAATCTGTTGCAGTCAGAGAACCTTATTTAAAACTGAGCTCTGCTGTTTGATTGCTGTGATATCTTGAGTAAGATACTTCACCTTTTTGTACCTTAATTTCTTCATCTGTAAATCAGGAAAGTCATACTCCTTTCTGAATAAGGGGATTGACTATTCAAATAAAATAAGCATGAAAAGAAGCACTGTGTATACTATCAGAGTATGAATTATTTCAGTTGAGTAAGATATCTAGTAAATAGAAGGATTTTGAAAAATATTTGTTGAATGAAAGAATAGATATTGTTCCTAATGTTAATTTTTCTAGGGTTCTTTCTTCTCCACACCTACTCCTGTCTTGTTCCCATTCTACTTTCCTCCATTTCCTAATCACACCTTCCTGTCCTGACCCAAATCTTGCTTTGGGTTAAAAACTCCAGAGTTCGGTAGTTGGGGAGTGATCCGAAGAGGCCCAAGGGGTTTCTTTACATCCTCCCATCAGTTCTTCCTTCCATGTTAAATATAGCTGTCTCCACGAAGCTTTTGGATGTTAAGAAATGTCAGTTAGAAACATGGCCGTCAACTAGAACATACACAGTTAGGAAGAAGGAAATTTTCTTTTTACCCAGCAGCAGCAGATTCAGGGGATTTAACCCTAGATAAAAAATAATGAGATGCAATAATGTGGAATTATTGTAAATCTAAATTAAACAATAGCCAGGATCTAGTTCTAGGAGTTCCCTAGTTGGACACTTGGGCAAGAGCTCACTGAGGGACTCTCTTGTGCACTGTCATAGCATCCATAATAAATGCAAATGTATTTCTTCTAAGGTATAACCAAGTCTTACACTGACAAACAGATCTCAGTCCTCGGGTATTTGGTTGAATGGCAATGGTCTGACAGATTTTAGTGAGAAAACACCTTCTTAATGATTTTTTTGGAAGAAAGAAATAACGTTGAGACGAGAGGTATGGAAATAAAATGGAAGAGTAACAGTATTTTCCTGGACTGAGAAATAACCTGTAGAATCCCTCATTTCAGAGCCTGCATACATTCGGCCAGCAGTCTGGAACACTTTCCAGGCCTTGTGTAAGGCCCCGGTAGACAAAATTAATCAGCGGGAGATCCCATCCTCAACAACCATACAGTTTAGTGGGGAGAAAACATGCACACTTCACGGTTTCACAAGGTAAAGAATTACGGGGCCTGGAGGGAAGCATAGTGAATGTTAGAGGGATTACACCTGGCTCAGAGAAGCAGGGTGGCTTCACGAAGGAAATGGTTAATGGTTTGGAAATAATTCTTGAAGGATGGGCAGTATTTGTTCCTGTGAAGAGGGGAATGAAGGACATTCCAGGCAGAAGAAATGAGGAACAGGAACAGAAGGCACAGAGGTGATTTATAGCACCATGTCCACATGTAACTGGCTAGAGTCTGGGTTATATGGGAAGGAGTGGTGCAGAAAAGGATTGGAAAGAGAAGTTTGCAGCCATATCATGGAGGATCCAGAATGTCAAATGAAGGACATCAGGGAAATAGCATTACGATGTATTGTGTAAGAGAAAATGGATTTGGTCCTTGTCATCAGTCAGCCTTTGCAGGTGTCCTCATGACACCCAAAACTGACTTAAGGCTTTTACAGTCTTCTTGTTTGTGATATGGTAAACATCTCTTCCTTTGGATTTGGAGAACAAGATTTTCTTGTGTTCATGCATCAGTGCATAGAAAGAATATTTACATGCAAAACTACATTAAGTCAGCCTAATGAATACAAGCACTTTTTCTCACCTTCCTCTTTTTCAGAGGAGGGCAGGGTAATTAAAAATTAAAAATAGTAGTGCATTTTATTTTACTAGCATCTATTAAGGTCACAGAGGTAAAAGGGTTATTTGCCATGTCTCTTCATGTACTGACTGTTTGTAATTGGAGGAATCAATTGTCCCTTCTGTTTTCTGACTCTTTCTCTGTGATCTCTTATGTACTTATTTTACACCAGTCTTAAATATCCAAAATACCTGAAGTAATGAAATTATAATCAACTCAAATTAGCTATACTTGTGGAGCATAGCATTTCCATACTTAAATCCACCAGCATGTCTTCAGCCTCATTTTAGCTAGTCATTATGCCATTGTTCCTCCATCAGCTTGCCGTCAGAATGGCTTAGCAAATTAGAAAATTGATTTGAATGTCCCACTTTTTTCCCAGTTAAGAATTCATGACCCTTACCTTGAAGCTATTTTGACTAGGAGTAATATGTCCATGAGAAAATTTACAGGTATTTCTCAAAGCTTGGTGTGTTGCTGGAGTGCCTTACACAGACAAAATTAATTCTTGGAAATATTACTAAATAAAAATTCCTGAAGTCAATTAAGCCATGAGAAGTGTTGGAAGTGATTCCTAAGTAAAAGTAATTTAGTTTCATACTATATATATTAGCTTTCTGAATACCCTGAGAAGTCCTGTAAAAAAGATAACCTTTGTTTAAACTTATATTTCTGCAAAATGAGGACAAAATATAAAGATGTAAATTCTCAAAATCTGCAGAAGCCCAAGTTGGATAATATGGATCAATATGTAGCCTTAAGAGGGTCAAAGTTAATCCAAGAATAAAACAAACAAAAGTCAAACTCCTTGATTTAGTAGGTAATTCATAAGGACTATGTATTGAATGTATCTTCCCTCTACCTCTCAGGAGTTATTTGAGGGTTTTTTTTTTTAATAACTTGGGGATCCTGTAAAATCCTGCCTGCATCAACAGAGCTGCTACATCTGATATTCTTCTCCTGAATCAGAAGAAACACTCAAGGGGACTGAAATAATAAGACATTAATTTCAGCTGCTGCATGTCTGACCCTGCAGGGTTATTGCAGAGTGAGATTAATTATGCAGATCTGCTACCCTAGGCTTTGGAGTTGAAGTACCCTGTTGTAATTCACTGCAGGATCATTCATGTAGCCAGCATATTGATATGATTATTATTCCACCAAGGTTTTATCCGCCCCTAGACAATTACAGAACCACTGACTCACCTCTTTCATTGACTTCTTATTTAAAATTCCTGGGGCCATGACAGGCATTCAGGTCCTTTTGTTGGAGACAGCTCCAGATCAATGGCATGAAGCAACATGAGGTTTTCTTTAGGACATAACGAATGCTGAGATTGTTTGCTAAGCAGAAGACAGACATTCAGACTCCAGTAGAAAATAGTGTTTCTGTGGTCCCTTGTCTCTAAAACAAACTCTAATAGTCATGACAATAAAGGGCAGAAAGTTAGCATATGGTGAAAAGATCATGAGATTTGGTGTCAGGATATGGGAATTTAAATGGCTGGCTTCATGGTTTAGTATCTGTGGCACTTTGGGTGCATCACTTTACTAATGTAAAATGAGCTTGATATTAAATACCCAACTCCTGGCAGGGTTGAGAGGTTTAAATGTGTGTATGCATGAGAAAACATTTTGTAAATGGCAAAGCGCTTTAGAAATATTTTTTTGTGCTAATGAGAAAGGCTTTCATTCTTGAACTGGTCATGTCATCATAATCGAACATCCTTTTTGTGGTCCCATTGTTTGGGTAATGTCCTATTAACTCCTATGATCACTAGTACTGTGACCTAGCCAGAGTGTGGTAACCATGCATTGGTATGATTAGCAGCTGCAAGGAGTGTATGCCCTTGAAATGAAGTACACAGTAAAATTTCTATTTCTAATTGCTTTTCCTACCTTATGGTTTTAGGAACGTCATACCTGCAAAAAAATATTCCTCTAATAAGTATTTTCAGCAAGTCTTTCTTCTGGTTCTTTTCTTAATAGTAACAAGTAAGGCTTGTTTTCTTTTGTTTTAATCTCACCCTGAATTTCTTTCTTGCATGGCTGTCTTTCAGAGTGCTACCTGTCTTCAAAGGCCAGCTACCTTTTTCAAAGAGCCTTCCCACCCACCTCTACAGCTCACCACCCCCTGGTCATGCACTTCCCTCTCCAAGTACAAGTAATGCCCTGCAGCAGTTTGCTTAGACTGATTTGTATACTTAGTAATGGCATGAGCAAACACAGCTAAGCTGCTTTGTACAAAGAAGGAACAATAGCAAACACTCTTTTAGATACTTTACATGTATTCACTCATATAATTCTCACAAAAAGCATGTGAGGAAACTAAGACAGAGAGAGATGAAGTAACTTGCTCCATGTTCCACAATTTAGTAGTGGCAGAGTCAGGAGTTGGAACACAGATAATACACTTTTAACTGCAAGTTTATAATGAGCAAATATACATTTTAGAACTCTCCGCTAGATGGTTTGTCCTAGATGCCTGGGGCATGTTAAAACCTGTTTTGCTCTTAGTATTTAGCAAAGGGAGTCCACATAGTAGGCATCCAGTTACTGTTTTGTTTTGTTTTGTTTTGTTTTTTTCTATTTTTTTAATTAAAGTTAATAGATCACAAGGAACGTTACATTAAAAAACATTTAAAAAAACACAAAAAACATATAACCCATTCCCCAACACCCACCTCATCATTTTTGTCAATTGTGTTTTTTTGAAGATATATACATCACAAAAAAAGTTACATTAAAAAATATAAGAGGTTCCCGTATACCCCCCACCCCCACACCCGACTTCTCCCACACCAACAACCTCCCCCATCATTGTGGCACACTCATCACACTCAGTGAACACATTTTGGGGCACTGCTGCACCACATAGATAATAGTTTACCCTGTAGTTCACACTCTCCCCCAGTACATTCAGTGGATTATGGCAGGATATATAAAGTCCAGCATCTGACCCTGAACTATCATTTAGAACAACTCAAAATCTCAGTCAGTTACTGTTTATCAGCTTTGTATTAGGAAAAATGCCCCTGAAGAACTTATGGTGCATTCAAATGTCCTCCCACTCCCACCCCACCCCTGTACTGTGTCAATACTTTTTAGAATATGTTCTGCCCCCCTGCTCAATTTGCTTGTCAAAGCGTTTTAAAACTTCATATTAAGTACCGCTTGAACCACCTCTCTGTCAGGGTGCAGGGTTTTTTTTTCTAAGTACCTATATGGTGAAGATAAGGCATACTTGTTGAAATTAGGGTCACTTGAGTCTTTGGGGGTTTATGGATCAGTAGATAATAGCACTATAAAAATCCAGCTCATTCTCTTTCTGATGAAAGAGGGATTGCATGATCTTACTTTATTTGCAGTAAAGTTACCTAATGCCAACTGTATATGAAAAGACCTGTGGCCAGCCTTCTCTAGTCTCTACCTCTGTCCTCCGCCCAGGGAGAGCTGTTAGACTGAGGTCACAGCCTAGACTATGGGGCTGGTGGGTACACATTGCCATCTGTCAGGATGATGTTGGTGCCCAAAAATTAGTGAAAGAAGTCATAGAATTTTCTCAACAGGAGCACAGACCCACACAGACCTCCTCAGTGTTAGTTTACAAGGGGATTTTCTTTAACACTTTTGATTCAGAGAGATGATACTTTCTGTCAATTCACACTCCGACTCACTAATTTTGCCTTATGTGGGTTCCAAGGAAGACTTGAAATATTATCCTTGTATTCTGGGGACAAGACTATGGATGGGGGAATGCTAATAAATCCTTTGCCTGAAGGAATAAACCTCTGCCTGAAGGAAGAGGTTGTGTGTGTTGAAACCCCTCTGTTTTCTCCCACTTGACACAGTGCTAGCCTGGTCGATGGTAAAGTCTTCAGTGAAAATTCTAATTTAACTATTGACTTTAAGTTGTGGAAATAAAATTAACTGTGGAAGCTGAGGCACAAGGACAATAATGCACATGGCCAAAGTCACACAGCTGGTAAATGCAAGAGTCAGAACTAGGACCCAGGACTCCTTCCTCCTGTTGTTTCTCTGTGTGATTGAGAATGAGGAGGCCCTGGGTGCTGCAGAGATTGTGTGCATAGGTCACCTGCCTGAAGCTTCATGGCCTCTGGATAGGAGGTGAGGCTCTAATCTGAGAGATGCTCTCTAGCAAGCCAATGATTTTCTGACAGAATCTGAGGGATATGACACAGGGAAGTGCTCTGTGAGAGGTCAGCAGACTTTGGAGAGCCCCAGGATGGCTTAGATCCACATAAATTTCTAATTTCTGAAGACTGGTGTGTTTTGTAGGTGGTGGATATTGATGAGAGTTACAGAGCTCCTAGTTACATCTCTTTGGACTGACCCTTTGAAGAGACTGCAACCTCTGGGTGGCCTTTTGCCTCATTAAACCATGTATGTGAATATGTGTATAACGTAAGAGCATCACCTTATATTTGTACACCACTTTACCGTGTATGAGACATTTCTAATTTATCTAATTTGTCCTTACAGCATCCTATGAGGTAAATATTTGTTAACCCTGTTTTACAGATAATATACAAGTATACAGAGGGATTAAGAAAATTATCCAAGGCCACACAGTTAATGAGTGATCAAGAGCAAACTAAAACAGAGGTTGACAAGAGTCCTGGGGAGATGTTCTTTCCATTTTCCATCAGCTGCCCTATATTTATATGTGTTTGATGTGTAATGGCATTGGGCTAGGTACAGTGATACAAACTTGGAGTCCCAGTCTAAAAAGAAAGACGGGGGTGGGGTGGGAGAGGAGACAAAAACCTAAATGACAACAGAAAAGTGCAGAAATTTCTCAGGGCTCAAAGAGAGTTACAGATACCTGCCCAGAGTTTTTAGAAAAGGGATAGTTTACTTCTAGCTAGTGGCTAAACAAGAGAGAACCAGGAAAGGCTACAGAAGGGAGTTGAGGGTTGAGTGAGGCTGTGGAAAAATTAGGAATCATTTCTTTTCACTGGTAACCAATTTAGTCTCAAGTGGCATTGGTTGGTTTTGAAAAGCATGCACATGTTTTGGATTGGAACTGACCTGAGAATGGATGAGTTGATCTCTTCTTTCCCTAATTAGATACTTCACTGTAGATACCAGTATTTTCCAATGGTACCCTGATAACTATAATGCATAAAAAAGGGGTCCATGGTCAAATAACTGGTTAATGGTGTGTTAAGCCAAGTTGGTGACAATAATTACTTGGCATTTTACCCCAATCCTTTAAAATATGAGGACAAGTTGTGAATACCCAGGAAAGAGCTATGTGGTATGTTACTTTTCAAACTCATTTGGCCACATTGTTCTTTTACAGCACACTCACTATGGGATATGATGGTTTCCAGCATGCATTTTGGTGTGACTGTATTTACTTAGTGATTTACTTTCTTGGTCTTTTCTCTACTTCTTTCCTGTCTTTTTGTTTTGTATATATAAGTTTGACTTTGTTCCCAGACTGTGAGATCCATGATTATACGCTTATTTCTGTATACTCCACAGTTTCTATTAAAGTGTATGAAATAGGGGTTCAATAAATACTTCTTGATTTGAACGAAATTTGATGCTGTAGACACAGAAGCCTAGAGCATGCTGTTTTTATGGAGAAATCTATGAAAGCTTGGCCACAATTTTGTTACTTGTGGCCTTTCTGGCAGTTTGTAGATGGTATCGTTCTCTTGTGAACCCTACAGAGAGGATCGTGATGTGCAGACCATCCTTTGAATTAGAGAGGTTGTAGTGGCAATGTCTTTATATGAAATTTAGAGACTGAAAACCACAGATGCCTAAGAAGCTTTCCTGTGCTGGGAAAAGTAATTAATTCCCTAATCCAGAGGTAAGTGGATCTTAGTCCACAAGGTGATGATTTGTGTCTGTGGTGGTTATAAGTGCAACTAATTTCCTGCTTTGTCTTTACATGACATTAGATTTCCCCAGTGAGTTGCTCCCTCTGCTGTACTCTCACATGCTTTGAAACTCCTCCCCTGCAGCCTCTGTTCTGGAGGCTGTGGGGCTTTGTATGTCCTGGACTGCAAGCTCCATGAGTATAGGGGAAGTTTCCTTCCCTCATGCTCTCCCGACTGCGTCCAGAGCTTGAGAGATATTTGCTGAGTGAATTAGAAGGGATGCTAGAAAAATTCATCATAAATCTTCCTTCCCCCAGCCATGAAGTTCCCTGGGATGACTCTCTGGCATGTCCTATGTTGTATTTAATTTGCTATCTTGGTTTAAAGGGTTGTGTATAATTAGTATTATCCTACATCCTTCCCTGGTTTTTTTTTTTTTTTTAGGTACCGGGGCCAGGGATTGAACCCTGGCCCTTCTGTGTGGGAAGCTGGCGCTCAACCATTGAGCCACATTGGCTCCCCAAATTGGCTTTTGTCATTTGTTTGCTTGTCTGTTTTTTTGTTTTTTTCTTTAATTTTTGTTATAGAAGCAAAGCATATTAATGGTAAAGTATATAGATGGTAACTATACAACATGAATGTTTTACAAATGTGTCATTATATTACCACCTCTCAGACCAAGAACTAGCACATTACCAGTGCCCTCCAAGCTTCTTCCCTGTCAGCACCCTAGAAGTGATCCCTGTTATGACTTGAATTCAGCAATTTAAAACATTCTTCATTTTTAACTTTAAGATTGCCATGTCTTCAGCCTTTTTCAAATGTAAGCAAAACAAAGCATCCAGTTTATTTCATAATAAAAACCCATTGCCATAATCCTTTGTATTGGTATAGCACTTCATAATTAAAAAGTTTCTTTCCACATGTTCATCATTTGATCCTCTTCAACAGGTATTTTTAAAATGAGGAATTTGAGGCCTGGAGAAGGAAAACCTCCTGGACTATGATTTTTCCAGTTCAGATTTTATTGTCTATCAACCTTCTCGGCTTTTCTGTAAGTTATAAGGCCAGACTTACAGCCACAAATGCTTCCTCTGAAGCATTTGGGAACAGAGCACTGACCTTGGTCCTCATGCACACAAATGGTAGGATGAGGCAGGTTTTGCCCAATGGTCAATGGTCAACTTGAACTGAATAACTTGGGTACCCTTTTGTAAATAATATTAATGATGGTAGTTCACTTTTGCCTGCTGCTTCATAGTTTCTATGTTGTTTTGCATCCATTACTTCATTTATTAAGAGCTAATAATAACCAGCCTTTGCTGTGAGCTCTTTGTGTGTCTCAGCAGTTCTGAGCATTCTACAGAGATTATTAAGCATAGTCTTCCCAACAAACTGGTGAGGTAGGGATTTGTTTCTACTGTCCAGGTTCAAAATCACCTCAGTGTCTCTCTTTAATCATTAAACTGTCCACCCCCTCAGGAAGGAGTACTGTGGAATACTTTTCCTACATTCATGAAGCAGTCAGTGCCTACTAATACTTAGCACATCAGTCTTAAGTTAGTCATCAGGACCGTGACCAGGCACAGGACACTTCCTAAGTATTTCCCATGAATGATCCTCTCCTCTTCTTTTAGGCTGTCCAAGGTCATGCAAACTCTGAACTTCAAGTTCAGTGCTCTTTTAAAGTGTCTTTCACCTTCCTCCCACTGAAAACCCAATTCTAGTTCTCCCTTGTGAGGGATGTGACTGTCTGACGGCGTTTCTGCCCTCATCCCACAAAGCATGTTGCTACTCGAAATATTAAAGAAAAAATGAAATCAGTCTGCTCACAGTCTATTCAGGCCTCTATGTCCTCTCAGAGTTCAAAGTACTTTGAAGCTATTTAGTAAGAAGGGCAAAGGCAATATCTAAGAGAAGTGTGCTAATATTTACTGGTGTGAACTCTGAGTCTCTGTAACGTCAGCAGAGGTTTGTGACACTGGCTTGGTGAGCCGAAAGTTGGGGCAGTCCATTGATCTCTATGTACTTCCACTGCTCAGCTTTTCTGGAACATTCAGTACTTAAAGACAAGACTGTGTTATTTTCAGAGTAAATGTTGAAAATAGAAAGCTGTATTTAGGTCAAAACAGTTTTCATTTATTTAAACTGTCTAAAAGAGTTCACAAATCATTTGTGGTGCTTTGTAAAAAGAAAAATCATGCCACTTAAAAAAAATATTTTCAATTTCCACATAATAAAATTGACTTTTTAAATTTGGTGACAGTTCTATGAATTTTAACACATTTACAGAATCTTATAACACCTCTCCTATCAGGATACAGAACAGTTTCATCCTCCCCCAAATTATCTCTCTTTGCTATCATCCTTTTGCAGTCAAACCCTCTCACTCCCCTTAACCCCTTGATCTATTCTTGGCCATTCCAGTTTTGTCTTCTTGGGAATGTCATTTAAAAGGAATAGGTAACCTATTAAGACGAGTTTCTTTCCCTCAATATAATGCCTTTGAGATTCATCCAAACTATTATATCAATAGCTCAATGTATTGTATTACTGAATAGTATTCTACTTTTGGATGTACCAGAGTTTGTTTATACACTCACCTATTGAAGGACATTTGAATTATTTCCAATTTGAGGCAATTATTGATAGAGATGCTGTAAACATGTACACAGGTTTTTGTGTGCCAATAAGGTTTTATTTTTCTTTGGTAAATACCTACTAGTGGGATTGCTGAGCCCAATGATAATGTAAAAAAAAAAAAAAAAAAACAACACAAAAAACTGCCAAATCTGTTTTTCAAAGTGGCTGTACAGTTTTGTACAGTTTTTCCCGCCAGTATGAGTTCCATTTAATCTGCATTCTCCACGGTACTTGAAACTGTCAGCCTTCTTTATCTTAGTCATTCTGAAAGGTATAGTGGTGTCTCCTTGTGACTTTAATTTGCATTTCCCTAGTGGCAAGTGATGTTGAACAGCTTTTCATGTGTTTATTGCCTTTTCATGTGTTCATTTCCTTTTTGGTGAAGTGGTTCTTCAAAGTCTTAGACATTTTAAAGTTGGGTTGTTTGTAGCATGAGTCCTATAACTTTATATTTTTTTCAAAATTGTTTTCAATATTCTAGAGCCTGTCCCTTTCCATTAAATTTTAGAATCAGTTTGTCTAATGTCTATACCAAATCTTGCAGGATTTTGATTGGAATTTCATTAAATATGTAGATCAGTTTGGGAAATGTAGTAGATTAATTATGTCCACAACAAGACATGTTTGGGTCCCAAGTCCCAGCCCTGTGGCTGAGGACTCATTTGCACATAAGATCTTCAAAGATCCTATTTAGATGAGCCCAAATTGAATCAGGTTAGGCCTAATCCAATATAACTGAAGACCTTATAAGCAGAGGAAATCTAGACAGGCACAGATGACTGAGCAGGATAAGTCAAAGCCACAGGAAGAGACAGAAGGAGGCAGACTGCCATGTGACAGAGGCAGAGACTGTTTGCCAGGAAGGCACCACCAGAATGTTATGGGCTTGGGAGAAGGCATGGCCTCCCAGTGCCTTGATTTTCAGCTTCCAGCTTCCAAACTGTGAGCCAGTAGTATTCATGATAGCAGTCACGGCAAACTAAGACAGGGAAGATGGATGTGTTTTCTATGCTGAGTCTTTGAATGCACAAATATGGTTTGTCTTTTGTATTCGTTCTCTATTGCCATCATTACAAATTACCAAAAATGTAGCAGCTTAAAAAAACTCCCATTTATTATCTCACAGTTTTTGTAAGTCAGTAGGCCAGGTAAACTACTTAGGGTCTTACAAGGCTGATGACAAGGTATCAGCAAGGCTCTGTTCCTTTCTGGAAGTTTAGGGAAGTCTTCGTTTCCAGGCTCCCTCAGGCTGTTGGCAGAATTCATTTCCTTGTGGCTGTGGAGGGTTGAGGTGCCTTTTCTTGTTGGCTTTGAGCTGAGAACCTTTCTGGGCTCTTTAAGGGTGCCTGCATTCCTTGACACATTACCCCATTTATCTTCAAACTAGTAATGGCACGTCAAGTATTTGTCATGGTTAAAATTTCTCTGACTTATGCTGCAGCTCTCTAACTTCAGCCAGAAAAAATTCTCTACTTTTAAGGGTTCATGGGATTAAATTGGATAATTCAGTATACTCTCCCTATTTTAATGTCCATAAGCTTAATTACATTGGTACAGTCTCTTTCGCCACATAGCATAACACAAAATGTTCCAAGAATTAAGGTGTGGATATTTGGGGAAGCGTTCTGCCTACCACAACTTTCCATTTATTTAGGTCTTTAATTTCTTTCATCAACATATTGCAGTTTTCAGCAGCAAGTCCTGTACATGTTTTGCTAGACTTTTAGCTTAGCATTTCAAATTTTTTTTTTTAGCTGTTATAACTGTTATTATTTTAAAATATTGTTTCCAGTTCCTAAATGTAATTTTTTTTTCATGTGTTGACCACATATGCTATAATCTTGCTAAACTCACTCATTACATCTAGGAGATTTTTAGTAGATTCCTTGGTATTTTCTATGTAGAAAATCATATCATTTGTGAATAGCCTTATTGCATTGGATAGGACATCCAGTATGTTGTTGAATAGTAGTTATTAGTATAACCAACATCCTTGCCTTGTTCTTCAGCTTAATGGGAAGATATTCAGTCTTTCATATTATATATGATGTTAGCTGTTGTTTATTTGTAGATGCCCTTTATCGGGTTTAGGAAATTCACTTCCATTTCTAGTTTGCTGAGAGTTTTTTTAATAAAAAAAAAATTTTTTTTATCATGAATGAATGTTAGATTTTGCTAAATGCTTTCCCTGCATCAATTAGTATATGTTTTTTTTTTCCTTTAGATTGTTAATATGGTAAATTATACTGAAAGATTTTTAAAATATCAAAATAGTCTTATATTCCTGAGATAAACCCTATTTGGTTGTGTTGTAATACATATCTTGCCAATTTTGATTGCTAATATTTATTGAGGATAAATAGTTGTAAATATATTCCTCAAGGATAAATGAATTGAGAAATGTTTTCTTCTCTATTTTCTGGAAGAATTATGAAGAATTAATTTTACTTCTTCCTTAAATGTTTGGTAGAATTCACCATTGAAACCATCTGGGGCTTGAAGATTTCTTCTTTGGAAACTTTCTGTTTTAGTTTTCTAGGCTGCCTTAAAGCAAATACCATGAAATGGTTTGGTGTGAACAATGGGAATTTAATAACTTACAGTTTTGAGGGGGAGAAAATGTTCATATCAAAGCATCATTGAGTTGATACTTTTTTCCCAAAGACCTGCTGGCAATCCTTGACTCTTAACCACATGGCAAGGCACAGGAGGGAGTCTACTGAGCTTCCCTACTCTTCCAGGTGTCATTTATTTCTTCTTTTTTCTGTGGCTTTCTCTCTGTGTGTACTTTATAAAGGGCTGAGTTTATAAAAGGCTCAAGTAATAGGATTCAGACTCATCTTGAATGAGTTGGGTAATACCCTAACTGAAGCAACCTCATCAACAGGTGCTACTTACAATGGGTTCACACCCACAACAATGGACTAACTTTAAAAACATGTTTTTTCTGGGGCAAATACAGATTCATACTACCACAGTTTCAAACTGAAAATTCAATACCTTCAATATTTATAGGACTATTCGTGTTTTATATTTCATTTTTTTTTTTTTAAAGATTTATTTATTTATTTAATTTCCCCACCTCCCCTGGTTGTCTGTTCTTGGGGTCTATTTGCTGCGTCTTGTTTCTTTGTCCACTTCTCTTGTCGTCAGCGGCACGGGAAGTGTGGGCAGCGCCATTCCTGGGCAGGCTGCTCTCTCCTTTCCCACTGGGCGGCTTTCCTCACGGGCGCACTCCTTGCGTGTGGGGCTCCCCCACGCGAGGGACACCCCTGTGTGGCACGGCACTCCTTGCGCGCATCAGCACTGCACGTGGGCCAGCTCCACACGGGTCAAGGAGGCCCGGGGCTTGAACCGCGGACCTCCCATATGGTAGACGGACGCCCTAACCACTGGGCCAAAGTCCGTTTCTCTTTATATTTCATTTTGATTGAGTTTTTGTAGTTTTTGGTCATTTCATCTAAATTGTGATATTTATGTGCCTAGACTTCTTAATATTTCTTTATAATTTTAATGTCTATGCAAACAGCACTGATATCCCCTCTCTGATTTCTGATACACATAACATATGTTTTCTTTTTTTCTTTTTGAATCACCTGGCTATTGATTTATCAATTTCATTGTTCTTTTCAAAGAACCAACTTTTGGTTTCATTCCAATTTTTTTTTTCTGTTTTCAAATTATTTGACTTCTTTATTATTACCTTCCTTTTGTATACTTGGTTTATTTTGCTCTTCTTTTTCTAGCTTCTTAAGGTAGAAACCTAGATTATTGATTTGAGACCTGTCATCTTTTCTAATGTAAGCATTCAACGCTATAATTCTTCCTGCTAATTTCACAGCTTTAGGCTGTCATACACATTTTGGTAAGTTACATGTTCATTTTCTTCAGTTCAAAATATTTTCTAATTTCCCTTGAAACTTCCTCATGACCCATGGATTATTTAGAAGTATATTCTATAATTTGTGTTTGAATATTTTCCTATTACTGATTTCTAGATTAATTCTATGGTATATGATTTGAGCTACCTTGGTGAATGTTTCTTGTGTATTTGAAAAGAATGTCTATTGTGCTTTTGTTGGGTGAAGTATTCTCTGTTCTTGATGATTTTTGTCTGCTGGTTGTATATATTTCTGAGAGATTTCTAATTGTGGATTTTTCTGGTTATTCTTATAATTTATTCAGTTTTAAAATTTTTCATGCATTTCAAAACAGTGTTTCGGGGTATGTAGATATTTAGGATTAATATGTCTTTTAGGTAAATTAACCCACCATTATGTAATGTTCGTTCTTTTTCCCAGGTAATTTTCTTTGCTCTGAAATCTTATTTCTGATATTAATACAGACACTCCAGCTTTCTTTTGATTAGTGTTTTCAAGATATATATTTTCCATTCTTTTACTTTTAACCTACTTCTATATCTTGATATGAGTTACTTATTCATGGCATGTTGTTGAATCATATATTTTTAAAATCTGTTCTGATAATCTCTGTCTTTTACTTGTTGTGGTTAGACTTTGTGTATTTAATTTAATTATTGATATGTTTGGATTTAGAGCCACTGTTTCATTTTGTTATTGTTTTAAATTTGTTCCCTCTATTTTTCTTTTCTTTATTCCCCTGTATCTTGTGTTGTCTGAATATTTTAAAACTCCTTCATTTTATTATATCTCATGTTTTTTAGAATACTACTTGAGTAGTTTTTTTTTTTTAAGTGGTTGCTCTTGGGATTATACTATATATACTTTACTTTTCATAGACTACTCAGAATCAAATTTACCATTTTTAGTAGAAAGTAGAAACCTTTACACCGTTAAGATCCCTTATCCCTTTATGTTGTAGTTGTCATATATTACATCTACATATATTACATCTACATACAGTGAAAACCCCATAAAAATCTTAAACAATTTTTGCTTCCAGACATCAAATGTATTTTAAAGAACTCGGGGGGGGGGGGGGGGGGGATGAATAGTCGATTATATTTACCCAATTATTTACCATTTTTGTTGCTCTTCTTTCATTCCTGATTTTCTGTATTTCCTTCAGGCATCATTTCCCTGCTAGCTGACGATCATCCTTTAGTAATTGTAGAGCAAGTCTGTTGGCAACAAATTATCTTAGCGTTTTTTCATCTGAGAATGTCTTTTTATAACTTCATTCTAGGAGGATATTTTCACAGGACATAGGAGTTGAAAGTTCTTTTTTCCCCCACCCTCACACTTCCTTTTACCCTCTGATTTTTGATAAGACATTTTCAGTCAATAAAGTTGTTCAAAATAAATAATATGTCGTTTTTCTCTGGCTGCTCTCACAATTTGTCTTTATTATTTAGCATTTTGATTATGATGTGACTGGTTGTGGATTTTTTTTTTTCTGTTTGAGTTTCACTGAGTATCTATCATCTCTCTCTATCTATCTATCTACCTATTTTTTTAATCCAAATTTGGAAAGTTTTCAGCTTTTAGCTATTCAAATACTATTTTTTTTCTACACCACACTCTTTATCCTCTGTTTGTGGGACTGTGATAATAAGAATGTTAGACCTTCTGGTATTATCCTACAGGTCCTTGAAGATCTGTTCTCTTTTTTTTTTTTTTCTTAATTTCTTATCTTTTATATTTCAGATTGAATAATATCTGTCTCCAAATTAACTGCCTCCATCTTCTGTCATCTCTATCCTGTTACTAAGATCATTCAATATTCATTTGTTTTGGTTACTGTATTTTTTTTTTTAAATCCATTTAATTCTTCTTTCTAACTTCTATTTCTTTGTTGTGGCTCTATTTTTTCATTCCCTTTTACTTCTTAGAGTATCATTATCACAACTGCTTAAAAGCTTTCAGATAATTTGATCATGTGTGAAGTTTTGTTGTGGGTGTCTGTTCATTGTTTTCACCTGTGTGAGCTGAGATTTTTCTGGTTCCTCATATGTTGAACAATTTTGTATTATATCCTGGGCATTTTTTTTTTTTTAAACAAGATACCAGGGATTGAACCTGGGACCTCCTACATGGGAGGCTGGCACTCAGCCACTGAGCTACACCTGCTCCCCTATCCAGGGCATTTTGAATGTAAAATTCTGAGGCTATAGATCTTATTTAAATTCTACAGAGAATACTGATATTTTTGTTTTAGCATGCAATCATCTGGCTAAGCTAATGCTTTAAGTTTTGACCAGCCTTCTTTAAGTTGTGGTTTCATTATTAGTTCTGTTTTCAAAGCCTTTTGGAACTCTTTTCAGATTTGTCCTTCATTTGTGCCACCTGAGACTTTACCAGAAGTCCACCTCTTAGCTCAGTTGTCAAAGTCTTTCATATGCTGTTTAGAAGTAGATCTATACATGAATAACTTTATGGGAGTTTCTTTCCTAAGCTCTTCTCTCTTCTCAATCTCCCTAGTTCTTTTTTCTGGGATTTCCCTTTATAGTTTTATGGCGATAAAACTGTGCCTTTATTTTATTTTTTTTATACCTTGCTTTACTATACACTTCCTATAACTGTTTGCACCTGCACTGGGGCCAAGTGGTGGGAATACAGAAAGAAAAAACAAGCAATGGGGACTTTTTTTGCCTTTGGGGAACACAGCCTTTCTTACAGGCAAGGAACTTTCCTCTTTCTCTGAGTCGCTTGCAGGTCCTTGTTGCTACCATTGCCACTGCCAAGTGATGCCCCCTATACCTGGAGCCTGAACTAGAGTGCTTCTCCTGGAGTTTTCTCTGTCCACAGTCGAGGTTTTGAGGTGCCTTGATTTCAAGATGGTGGATACTAGAAGAAAAAAAAGAATGGTCGACTCACTGCCAGTTCAGTGATACCTCAAATTCTAGTCTTCCTCTCCAATCTACTTGTTATTATTTACTGTTTAGAATCCTCAGTTAGTTGCTCCATGTGTCCTGTCCACGTTTTATAGGTGTATTCATTGGGAAAAACTGGGTAGAGTATGCTTTACTTCATTTTACCCAGAACCAAAACCTTCCATAATGTTTTACTTTTTCAGTTTTTACTGATAAATATTGGATTCTGAAATACTTTTCCCAAGGATTCTTATTTTTAGAATATATATTTTTATATATGTTATGATATCAGGGCTGGGGAATGAGCCCAGGACCTCATTTCTGGGAAGTTGGCACTCAATCACTGAATGATATTGGCTCCCCTAGAGTTTTTTTGTTTCTTTGTTTGTTTACTTGTTTGTTTTTTGTTTTTAGGGGGCACCTGGGACTGAGCCCAGGACCTCCCATGTGGGAAGCAGGTACCCAACTGCTTGAGTCATATCTTCTCCCCAAGAATATGTTTATAAAAAGCCTCTAAACTAGATAAAAGATTGCTGATGAAAACAATACTGATTTCTTAAATTTTAGTTCCCTTTCTCTAAAGTGGGCTTAGTAATGACTTGTTCTGTATTTTTCAAATGCTTGTTTGTCCCATCTTAAGTGGACATAGCTGCAAGATATCCCTGAACTTTAGCAGTAAGTTAGACAAGGGAAAAAGAAGAATCTGGATGGGATTAGAACTCAAGGAAGTACTTTTCCTGAAGGACTAACCCTATAAAGGGTGGCCATAAAGAGTGGCCAGGAGTTCAGTGAGAAGGTCATAGAAACGGGCAACTGTCAACTATGGCAGGAATTAAGCAGTTGATACCAACGTTATGGTTACAGGAGGTTCATCCAGCTTGCAACAAAACTTTACATGGGGAAGCGGACTTGGCCCAGTGGTTAGGGCATCCGTCTACCACCTTGGAGGTCTGTGGTTCATACCCTGGGGCCTCCTTAACCCATGTGGAGCTGGCCCATGCGCAGTGCTGATGCGCACAAGGAGTGCTGTGCCATGCAGGGGTGTCCCTGCGTAGGGGAGACCCACGTGCAAGGAGTGTGCTCTGTAAGGGGAGCCACTCAGCGTGAAAGAAAGTGCAGCCTGCCCAAGAATGGCACCGCACACACGGAGCTGACACAACAAGATGACGCAATGAAAAGAAACACAGATTCCCGTGCCGCTGACGACAACAGAAGCGGACAAAAAAGACACAGCAAATAGACACAGAGAACAGACAACGGGGTGGGGGGGAAAGGGGAGAGAAATAAATAAATAAATCTTAAAAAAAAACTTTACATGGAACAAAATGAAAGTTCCTGGAAAAGAAAGGTGATAAGCACTGGCTGAGGGTCCAGGTCCCAACTAGGCTGAAGTAGTGGCTGTTGTCTGAGTATAGGAACTATACGTTGAATCAGAAAACTAAGGGAGAAATCCCATGGCCTGGGGAAGCAGAGATACTGGAGGAAGGCTGCTGCTTGTGAGCTCATGGTGATTGAGAGTTAACACCAGCCTTAGGGCAGCCAGTCAGCATTGTCCTAGTGGGGGAATCCAGTGGTCAGGGTTGACTCAGAGGTAGGAAGATGTTAAAATTTATCAAACCTAGAGAAAATAGGCAATAGAAAGATGCATATGCAGGGGTAGATGTTAAAATACTGAGAACTTATTAACAGTCATCATTAACATTGCTGTTTATTACATAGAAATAAGTACATGTCAGGAACTTCTTGCTGATGACAGACATCCAAATTGATATACTGGGAAGCAACATCTAAGCAACATCTAAGAGGGAAAATATATAAATAGTCATATAGTAAGTGAAATGGATGATGCGGGAAATGCTGACTGGGAATTTATTATATAAAATTTTCAATCATTTGAGGCAAGAGCAGGGTCTCTTAGGCCCCATCACAATAATCTAAAGCTAGGTATAATTTAGACCCTGAGAAGCCATCTGTTATTAGGCAGGTTGTTTTGTTCTCTGCCAGGTTTTCCCATCTCTGAAAACACCAAATGTCCCCTCCCTGCTAAGAGACAAGAACCAAACATGTATTACTAGTTACAGTAATAAAGTTCTGAGGCTGAATGCAAGATGTTAAAGGAACCAGAATTTTCTGAGGTTTCAGATCAGCCAACTATCTGCCACTAACCTTGGAATCTTTTGTTTGTTAAAACCAGCCTGCACAGTCACATTTTCTCTTCAGAAGGCTTTATTCTAATGCATCTCAGGGCAAGGCTGACCCTGGATTTGTGTTCACACAGGGGTTGGGTTATCTTTAGATTAGATTTACCTTGGTAACCTGACTCCTTGCTGCTTCTGGTGTAATACAGTTACTCATGGGAATATTAATTAAGGCCCTCAATCACACTAATTTGAATGTCTTCTAAATGTTGCCTTAGGAAGTTGGCGGTTTATAAGCAGGCAAATTGGGAAAATCTAGAGGTTTGAGGTTTTTTTTTTTTTTTTTTTAATAGCCAAAAGCAATTTGAGAGGCCAGAGTGCTTTAGCATTGCTGTATTGGGGCTGAAATTACTGTGCCCTGAATCTGCAATGAATATCTAGTTGCTCTCAGCTGACAAGGATTAGTGTGGAATTATTATTTTTATTAATGACCTGGATAAGGACATGGGGGGCATGCTGATCAAGTCTGTAGATGACACAAAGCAAAGAGAATAGCAGTTACTGTGATGACAGACTCAGGAGCCAGAATGATTTCAAGACAGAATTTAGTGGCAATCCATCCAAACCATACCTGGTAGAATGATCTCCACAAGGCACAATTTGATGCTTCTATCTGTCCTCTGCTCAGAATTCTTTGGTGATTCCTTATTATTATTTTTTTCACAGAAGCTGTGGGTTTACAATCATGCATAAAATACAGGACTCCCCATATACTGCACGATTATTAACCCTTTGCATTGTTGTTGTACATTTGTTACAATTGATGAAAGCAAATTTTAGAATTGTACTCGTAACATTCACTATAGTCCATAATTTAACATAGAGTTCACTGTTTGTGTAGTGCAGTTTCATATAATTTTTTGAATCTAGAATATGAGTTATCAGGGGATGGGGTGGGTGTAGAGAATATGAAGTTAAGGTTTAAAATGTACAGAGTTCCTATTTGAAATAATAGAAATGTTTTGGTAATGGATGGTGATGATGGTAGCACAACACTATGTGTGGTGTTAGCACTGAAATATATCCGAATATAGTTAAAAGGGGAAATGTTAGGTTGTATATATGGTAATAGGAAAAAAAAATTAAATCCTTTTTGTTTAAAAATTAAATCCCATGTCCTTAGCCTGTTATTCAAGGTCTTGGAATATTCTGATCTTAATGCTCATTTTCCAGCAAAACCTTCTATGGTTCTTTTTCTAATACCTTGTGTTTGAGTCAAACTGAATTATTTATCGACGGTTTCCTATTGATGCTCCATGCTTTCCTTATCTTTGAGCCTTGTTTTCCACCAGGGGTTTCTTTTTCCCATACCTTCCTTTGCCTTAGTTCTAAATATACAGTTCAGTTCTTGCTCATTTTAAAAGCCACCTCTTGTGCTGAGTCTTCGATTGCCATGACTGGAGTGTCTCTTTCCTAGGCTGATCTTCAATAAGACTTATTTGTTCCTCTCTGAGTAGGCTACTTTTATCACTATTTGCTTCGTATTTCAGTTATTTATTTATTTATTTATTTTGTATATCTTTTAAGTCCTTGCTAGACTTTGTCTAGCACTAAAACTTCTGAATGATAACTGTTTGCATCTCCTATAGTTAGCCCCTGCATGTGTCTGTTCTGTACATATTTGGTGATATTGAAATGGTTTGCATGGGATTTATCTACTCTACTAGGAATAAATGCCTTTAGAGGCTACCTTATGTATTCTTGTTCACCAGAGCCCCCTGCAGTGATATCATAGTGACTTGTAAATAGAAAATCTTCAGTACAGTCATATCTCATTTTCTTGTGCTTCTCTTTATTGTGCTTTGCAGATATTTTGTTGTTTACAAATAGAAGGTTTGTGGCAAACATGCCTTGAACAGATCCTATTAGTACCATTTTTCCAATAGCATGTGCTCATTTTCTGTCTCGTGTCATATTTTAATTAAGGTTTGTTCATAGTTTTTTTTGACATAATGCTATTGAACCCATAATAGACTACAGTATAGTATAAACTTAACTTTTATATGAACTGGGAAACCAAAACATTTGTGTGACTTGCTTTATTGTGATATTTGCTTTATTGTGGTGGTCTGGAACTGAACCCATAATATATCCGAGGTATGCCTGTACATATTTTATTGAACAAGTGAATGACCTATGGAGAAAAGATGATTTCCATAAGGTAATGCTGTAAGAATTGGAAGTGGGTAGTGGTGGAAAGAAAGAGGCGTTTCATCTCTGTGATTAAAAGGCTGTTTGATGGAAGAAATGTCACTGTACATACAAGGCAACAGATCTTACAGTGATGATAGACATAATGTCAAAAAAATTTTAAATTTTTTTTAATCTGTTATTTCAATTTTAAAATTTTTTGATAATTTGTTCATTACCTTAAAAACTATCATTATTTCATTTTCTTATTAATTCTATTTGGTTATTTTGTTGGCTTCAATTTTGAAGACATTTTCGATCACAGAAGGGTTACACTGCAAAAGGGAAAGATCATCAGTGGGGTGTCAGAGATGGGGGATGCATCTGTAAGGTATATGATGTGTTCATGGGGCATTGTCATGGTGGGTGAAGAGCCACACAATGACCAAAAAAAATTGAATTCCCATCTTGGGGAACTCTACCATGTCTCCAATGGGACAGCAAGAATTTCCCGAGTATAGGTCAGTGACTAGTGAAGGAGGATGGACCGTTGATGGGCCCTTGACAGTGATGACTGTACTTATGAACCTTTACTTTTGAAATTGAAACTTACCCTATGCACCTATAGGGTGCATAAGAGTTACCTCCTAAGAGCCTCCCTATTGCTCAAATGTGGCCCTCTCTAAGCCAAACTCAGCATATAAATGCATTATCTTCCCCCCAGCATGGGACATGACTCCCAGGGATGAGTCTCCCTGGTACCAACTAGCAATGCAACTGGAAAAAGACCTTGACCTAAAGGGGAAAAGTGTAAAGACAAAAGAGTTTATATGGCTAAGAGACGTCAAAGTGAGTCAGGAGGTTATTCCAGAGATTATGTTTATGCATGTCTCAGCAGGATCACATTGACTCCCAAAGTAAATATTGTCTCAAATAGCAGGGCTTTTGAGGGCCCTGGAAACACCTAGACACTATAGGCAAGGCAGATAGCTTGGTAGTTTGGTGCCCTCCAGTGGGCCCTACTTTGGAGTTTATGCTCCCCAGTGTGACAGAGTTAGATTCAGTGGTGGTTTCTCTACACATGGCTCTTCTGCCCCTTCTATATGAACCTATAGTTAGTACTAGAGTTGATAGGTCCAAAAGACAAATCTTTGGGCTGTCCATGTGCCAGCTGGGCCCTGAATCGCAATAGAGTTGCAACACCTACTTTCTAGTTCTAGTTCATTGGAATCATCTACAGCAACTAAAAAGGAAATGATGATGGACAACAACCATCCCAAGGAATAGAGAGAGTCTGCAACTGCAAGCAAGGTAGTCCCATCCATCTACCCCATGGGATCTAAGCCTCCTCTCAATTATAGGTGGAGTGGGCAACCCTACCCCAGAATCCTCAGGATTGGAGAATGAACTATGGACTAGAGTAGAGTTATAGTTATTCTACTATAGACTTATTGTGATTCTAGCAATGGAAGAACTCTTATCATTGGTGTGGAGACAGTGGGCACTGGAGGTTCTGAGGGGAGGGAGAGGGAAAAATAGGTATAAAATTGGAGCATTTTTGGAACTTGGGAATTGTCCTGAAAGACATTGCAGTGACAGATACAGGTTATTATATACCTTGCCATAACTTACAAAATTGTGCAGAAGAGAGTGTAAACTATAATGCAAACTATAATCCATGCATAGTGGCAATGCTCCAAAATGTGTTCATCAATTGTAATAAATGTACCATACTGATGAAGGATGTTGTTAATGTGGAAAATGTGTGAGAGCTAGAGTAGGGCTATGGGAATCACCTGTATATATAAATATTTGGCAATGTTTATGTAATCTAAGTATCTTTGTAAAAAATAAAAATGTATATTATTAAAAAAAAAGTTGTTTGAGATACAATCAAGTTAACTGTGATATGTGTATAACCAGACTAAAGAAGGAAGCACAATAAGAACTAGATATTTTTGGTGATATGTGGTCAAGAATGGTGACAGGGGAGCTCTAGGTGCTGGAAACTTGCATTGTCCTTTAGGGTCACCACACACCCTGGTTTGCCTGGGCAGTACTACTTTATACTTCTTGTTTCAATGTAGCCCTCTTAAAAGTATCCCATTTTAGATAATAAGTTATATAATTATGGTCTTTAGTTTGCTAGGCCTACTGTATCAAAGCACCACAAAATAGGTGACTTAAAACAACAGAAATTTGTCTTATAGTTCAGGAAGCCAGAAGTAGGAATAATGGTGTTGGCAGGGCCATGCTTCCTCTGAAATCTGTAGGGTTCTGACAGTGGCTTACCAGCAATCATGGTGTTCTTTCACTTGTGGCATAACTCAGTCTCTGCAACCATCAGGTCTGTCTTCTCTCTCTGTCTCTTTGTGTCCAAATTCCCTCTTTTTATAAGGACAGCAGTCATATGGGATTAGGGCCCACCCTAATCCAGTTTGGCCTCATTTTAACTAATAACATCTTCACAGGTCCTATTTCAAAATATGATCACATTCATGAGACATGAGGTTAGGACTTGAATGTATCATTTGGGGGACATGATTCTATCCATTACAGTCTCCTTATTTTTCAAGTACCTCTTTGGCCTTTTTAGGTTGGTGAGTACCTGCAGTAGTGAAACTAGTAGCACAGGCTAGTATATAAGATCTTAGACTCTGTAGTTAGACAAACTTGGGTTAAAATCCAACCTTTGTCACTTACTAGAAGTATCAAGGCAAGGTACAAGATACATGTTACCAAGACCACTCTGAGAACCCTTTATTGTCTCTTGTGTTCACAATAGAAAGCAGAGGTCTTGAGCACAGAATGTCTCAGTAATCTCTCGGTTTCAAGATATATGAACCTACAGAGATTAACAGGGACCAGATATTTATGAGGTAGTAGGGAAAGATATTTCACAGAGTTGTTAAATCTCCAGACCATCTGCATTAAAGATCACACAACCAAGTGTAAGGGCATGGCTATTGCTAGTTGGCTGTTTTAGGTGTTATTAATAAAAAGGCTAAAGATCACAGAAGCTAGACACTAGCCTCCTCATTTATCTCTTCCAATGAGGAGAGAAGAGCAGGGGCAGGAGGACATGAGATTTATATATTTCCCCTTAAAATAAATTCAGAATGCAGCAGACTGCAGACCAAGTCCGAACCCAGGATTTCTAGACTTTCTATTCATGATTAAGAAGGAAAAGTGACTAGATCATAGTATATTTCCAATTGGGAATAGAAAAGGGAAATGAAATGATGGAAGAAGGTCAAATTTATCTGCCAGAAATATGACTCTTTGTGAAAAAACCTAAATGAATATTTTTTTAAGTAGGCAGTTACAGTTCAGTGATTAAGAGATAACTCAGGAGCCGGACTACTGAATTTGATAATACCCCTCCTACTTGTTAAAGCCAAGGGATCTTGGTCAAGTTATTTAAACTTGTCTCAGTTTCCTTATCTGCAATATGGGGATTAAAAAAAAAGCCTATCTTTTTGGTTTTTCTGATGATTAAATAAGTTAATAAGTATAAAACTCTTAGAACTAGTCCATCGTCAGCATGCAATTCATTAGTTATTATTAGTCAAGCATTTGAGAGTAATAAGGACTGTCCCTTACCTTTGTATTTATGTTGACAGGATGGGACTTCTGGGGTATGTAATGAGTCTCTGCATCTTTGGGATCCTGCAAAGCAATGCCTCAGGTAAGTGAATGGCTTTTGACAATCTATTAAAATACAAATCATGCACTGGGTAATATATCAACTCTTTGTGAGACTGAGTTTAAAAGAACATGATATTGTTTCCATTGTCTTTTGTGGCAGCACGTTTGACAGAATCATAAAGTTTTGGCAATAGGAGGAGCCAGTGACATCGGTAGTTCTCGTGGGGCACCTTGAATTCAGGGCACTCGGTTGTGTATGTACAGGAATTCCCCACCACTTTTATGCCCAAGTCAATGGGAACTCTGCTTTTTCCCCTTACATCAGGTCCTAAGGAAAAAGATGGCAGCACAACTTTATTTTCTAATCTTGAATGAAGGACTCAGGGGTGGCCATTCATTGAGTCCTTATTAAACAAATAATGATGGATTTCTGCCATGCTGCTTATATATAGGAAGGAAAAGAAAATGTCTTCAGGCTCTTGCTTTGGGCGGTCATCATGAAACTGGATCATATGAAATCAGGGTTGGAGGGACTGGGAAGTCCATCCTTTCAGATCTCTTCCAATCCCCAGGATTACTGCCTGGAACCACTCTTTTGCACTTCTGGCTAGTGATCATCTAATTGCAGCCCTTTACATCTTTGAACTGCTCTCTAATTCTTAGAAAGATTTTAGAATACATAACTGAAGTTTGTCTTTGTCATTCCACACATTTCTTTGGTTCAATTACTTGGTTGAAACAGAAAATTATTTAATTCAATAGAAAATATCCAGTTCTCTAATTTTAATGCAGGGAATCTAGGGATCTTTATTTTTAAGTTTCCCATGTGTAACTCTCCTGAAGATCATAGGATATACTTTGAATGCCATTGTTTAAATTCCTCTTCTATAGGAGATGCTTTCAGAAATGTTAAATCAATGATCATATAACCATGGCCCCATTTCTACAATGTATTCCTTCAATGGTTCTTCACATGGTATGGATTTGAGCCTTCCTTCTATTCTGATTGTCTCTCATGGTGTGGCTGAGTTCTATGCCACATTAAATATTGTATTGGAAACCAAATATGACACTAAAGGGGAGGTTTAACTAGGACAGGGAACAGCTCAAAGCTGAGAAAAACAGAGGTAATTTGCAATCTTGGTGACCCTAGGGGTTTCACAGAGGAAAGGATGTAGTAAACCGGGTCTGATACTTAGCTGGGACACAAGCTCCACTGGCTTTTTGGACCAGTGTCTGTCCTGCTTGATTTGGGTGTTTCATCTGATTGACTAATGCCATGATATGCTGATTTTCAAATATGTCGACTATAAATCCTGAGTATAATTTGTTTTTATTTGATTCAGTTCTATACTTGAATGTTATCTGCTCATGGGGCCTTTCTTGACCATTTTCACTAATATAGCCCTGCCAATAACTGTCCATCCCTCTATCGTGCTATATCTTTCTTCATAGCACTCATCATTTCCTGACATTATATTAACTCCCTTTTCCTTTCATCTTATTGCTCTTTTTTTCCCTCCTTTTCCCTCCTACCTTCTTTTCCTCCTTCCCTCTTTCCCTCCCTCCCTCCATCTCCCCATCCTTCCTTCCTTCCTTATTCCCCCTTTCCCTCCTGCCCTCCTTCCTTCTCTCCCTGCTTCTCTCACTCCTCCTCTCTCTTCTTCTCTCCCTCTACTTTTAAGCATCTGAGGACAGGGACTTGCACATTTTGTTTGTTGCCCAAGCACTTGCAATAGTGACTGAGTCATACACATACAGTAGACACTCAAAACATGCATGTTAAATGCATGAATAAATGACCCTTCATACTCCTTTTTGCCCAAACTAGCCAATTTTATAATGGAACTTGTTCAGGTCCATGCCAGCAATTCCTCAGTTTGGTTTTGTGCTCTGCCTCACCTTGAAGGAAAAAGGAGAGGCTACAGTGAGAGAGCAGAGAGCCCCGGAAGTTAGCACATAATGGTGCCTCCCTGATGGTTCTGGCAGTGTTGTCCTTCTGAATGACCTTTACTGTCATCCGTCCAAGGAAACCCTTCTCCCCCTCCCCAGTGCTGTTGGAAAGTGAGCTCTTTCCTCAGGAACTGTGACTCATAATTCTGCCAGGGGAAGCTGACTTCTTGAATAAGATAAGTTCTCATACCAGCCCTATTGAGTCACCAAGGGAGTGGGAAACATGCTGTAATCCCCTCAGCCCATCTGGCACATACTCATTTGCCTTCCTTATGAAGAGGTATATTGTGTCTGTGTCAGTGCTACACTTCCTAGTTAGAAGAAGAGCAACAAAAAGGAAGCGTTGTTGACAGAAATGTAAGGGGGAATTGGCTCTGGGATATTAGGGGGGAAAACAGATCACTGCACATCCTGAGGGATCAACTGACTGCTCTGTGCATGAAGGTATCTTAAGAACATTTTGCATTTTAAATATTTGATGTCATTTGATTTCATATCCAAACCATGGGATAGTCAAGCGAGCTAATTTTACTCCCCTTTTTCAATTAAAAAACTTGGGATCAAAGTGGTTAAGGAATTGCCCAAAGCCAAACAGCTAATTCTTAGCAAGATTGAGATTTCAGCTAGTTCTTCAGTTCTCAAGATCCATGTTATTTTTACTAAATATGCTGCCCCTTGGCTCTCCCTAGGATGTAAACAATTTAGAAATATTAAGATCCAAGGAATCACAGACAATAGTTTTCCAACTGTTGAGGAACCACTCAGTAATGGGTTTCTATGCTTTCTAGATAGGCAGTATCTTTACTTCATCCCACTCCAAATTTTTAGACGTTTCTTCAGGAAGTAAATCACTGTGATCCTGAACTCAAAGCTTAGCACTCCCATTTTTGTTTATTATTATTAAAGGTTTCTACTAGTAAACTCAAAGAAGTTCCCCTCTGCTAGAATTTAAAAAGAGAAGTTCATCTCATCACACATTTCTCTTTTGGTATGTTTCATTGGCAGAGTTTAAAAAAGTCAAACTATTAAAACTGCCTTCAGAGAAGAAATAAATATTTTTTAACCTGTGATTCAAGTTGGGGAGAATGAAAACTGCATGCACAGTATGGTGAATTAAAAAACATATTGTCACATCAAAATTATTTGCTAAATAGACCACATAAAAATGATAGGCAATGCATTTTCTGACCAAAATGCACACTCACACAGATCCTTGAATATAGCCTTTTATTTCAATGCCAACAGACAGCTGACTATGGGCCTGGTGTGTGGCTCGATTTCACACACATTATCATTAATGTCACAGAAAACTCTGCGGGGTAGAGGTTCTTGCACTCATTTTGTAGTTGAGGAAATGAAGATCCAGGGAAGTAGCCTAACAGTGCTCCAAATGGCATGCTTGTTAGAGCTGGGTCTTATAGGCTGCCCTGAGTCCAAAAACAGCGCTCTCTGTTTTATACCATATTGCCTTCCTTTTGGACTTTTCTTCTGCTAATAGAGGTGAGATCTCCCTGATTTTTTTTCCCATTGTGTTCCTAAGAAATTTGCAAAGAGTGGAAATGGATCGTTGGCTTATTGAGAGGAAATTACTATATGACAAATAAATAAGTAAATAAAATAAATAAAAATTGTGCTCTGCCAGGAATCATGAGACATTGGTCTAAGTCTTTACTGTTTCATTCTGTGGGTTGCTTCATAATATTACATAAGTCACTTAATCACTCTCTGTCCCAGTATCTTCACCTATAAACCAAATCAACCTACCGAAAAATAGCGATGGCAAATCCTAACCAATTATTCTGCCTTCTTGCTTTTTATTAAAATTATTCTATGTCATTGGCATATACAAGGCACAGTCTTCTTCTGATTTATTTTAAACAAAGTATAATTAGAGTGTTTATCTTACAAAGATTCTACTACTTTCTAAAGATTGTATTTTTGATCATTTTATATTATAGAGTCCAGGTAAGTTTCTTACTTTAAGGTTCCTACAGTAAAGTCAGAAAGAAAGATAAGAAAATAAATACCAAACAGAATGCCATGAGAGAGCAAAGAAAGCATTTATTATTCCTGTTTTTAGATATTGGGGAAGACTTTCTGATCAAAGAATAGCTGTTCTTTCTTAAGAGGAAATGATTCTCTTATTTGGGAACAGAATAATGCAGGACAATTGAAGGGGCAGGGAATATGAGGGCAGTTAGATGCATGCTGCAAAGGTAGTTTGGGAGCAGATTGTGGAGGACAGGAATCCCTGAAAGCAAGAGAATATTTGTGTTTAGTGTGTTTTAGATATAGTTGGCTAGCTTTTTTTAAAATTCTGCTTTACTCAAGTCTAGAATTACATATGGTATATTTAATACTATGTTAATGGTTCTTTCAACTTTTGATAAGTAATCAATCTTGCCAGACCCAATGGCCTCATTTTATTTGAATGTGCTTTTTGAAAAACTCTGTATTCAGATATACTTGTGACTTTCAGCCCTGTCTTTGTTGCCCATGGCTGGCCATCCTGAAAACACTTCATTTCTATGCAATTTAGTCCAAACATTCGGTGAATGTATGAAGAATATAGTTTCATTTTCTTCTTAGACCTAAAGGTCATTGGAACTACAGCATTTCACCCTGTTATCCTTTAACAGCTGCCTCACGGGAGCAGATTTCTTCACTCCTTTTCACTTTTTTTTTTAAAGCTGCATTTATATTTTGAAAACCCTGATGTTTATTTTTAAGTTACTCATAGTTCCTAATGGTGGCTCTTCTCCAGCCTGATGCTGGCTTTGCCAGTATAGACTTTGTAGACCAGCTTCTTGTACCACAGTGATAATTCTACAGCTAGGAAAATAACCTGATTTTTTATGGGTGGATTAGTTAAGGGAAACCATTATTTATGCATGGGTTCATATGGTTCTAGATGGCAATGTCTGGTTTATAAGAATTTATTCCACCCTTTGAGTAATCACCTTTGTTTCTGCATTGTTTTCTTTGAACATTTGTTTCTGCCATATTGAGGAGGAGCTTTGTAGAACCAGATAGCTGCCTTGATTTTTCAGTGTATCGTTCCTGGCTCTGTTCCCATCCATTTTTATTCCACTGCTTTTAAACTTTATTTTCTTTTTAGTTGACTAACATCTTTAGGAAATAAAATATATTTGCATTATATTCCCAACCTCAAGGTAACAACGTGATGATTTTTCTGTTTTTAAATTCACTGGCTGTTGCTCTCTCTCATTTATTTGAGATGAGAGAGAGAAAGAGAATACATTTTACAAATAATCTGGGAACCTTAGTCTATAACTTCAGGTACCTGCCATACAAACTTATAAAATCTTATGTAGAGAATTGCTTTATTTTGTCTTTCACTGCTTTTAGAGGAGAAGGAAACAATGAAAATGTAAGATGGCTGAGAAAAGAGAGAAAACATAATCACACATTCAATAATCTAGACTTGACTGGGCTCTGTTGTTTTTTTATGAATTTCATTTTTCTGCCAATGTATACTTGTACATTGTTAGAAAAGTAAATATCATTTTCCAGCAGTGTTGTACTGTCTGGAATAATAGTTTAAGGTTTTTTCCCACCAGCTCTTTTTTTTCCTTTCGAGATACTTTCATGTGTTTTGAAGTGCTCTTTGAGGTAAGCAGGAGTGCACATTTTGACATGTATAACAAGGTATTGGTTGTATTTTTCCCTTATCTTATGTAATAGGCCATTGTAGCCCCTTTGTGGCTTGGGATTGCTATGAAGCAGTCTGGCCTGGTAAGGAGCGTTGCCGACTGTGCTTCATAGATGGATCTTGAGGCCCTATGTGTAGGGGCTCTGATAAAGCAACTCCTCTCAAGAGGAAAGAAACCAGAAGGGAGTGCACCAATCAGTTGCTAATGGTTTTTCTACTCTTTGAGAGTTGATGTTTTAAAAATTATATTGAGTATTACATTTATTCATTTATATTTTTATTATATAATATAATAATCTGATATTGATATATTTGTTATTGCTTATTTATTTTTACTTTGAGTATGGTAAGTGTTATTTGATTCCTAATTATTTATGCTTGCCATAACAAGTATAGCTATAGCTGAAATTTAGGACTTTATTATTTTTAAAGCAAGCATAGTTAAACAAACTACTGTTCCCAGGTGAATTTTAATCATTATCAACCATTATTTACTATAGTTCGTTTGCCCATATTTTGGGGAGAAACCTTTAACTATTCCTCCTGGGCTTGTTTGCTGTTCAGACACATTAAACTTAATAGCTTTAAATCGATGCACTTGATTTAACTCTGTTCTTTCTCTCGTTCCTTAGAGACTTCATATTATCCCAAAAGGTGCTCAATGAACGGTTTTTACTTTTTAGAGTGTGCTTCAGTATGCTAAAGGCTGCCAATGCAAAATACCAGAAATAGGTTGTTTTTTATAATGGGAATTTATTAGGATAAAATCTTACAGTTCCAAGGCTGTGAAAATGTCCACATTCAAGGCATCATCAAGAGATGCTGTCTCACCAAAGGTCAGCTGCTGGCAGTCCTGGACTCCTGCCGCATGGCAAGACAAAATGGCAGCTGGTCTTTTCTTTCTCCTCCAGGCTCACTTTCTCCCTGAACTCAGCTGTGGGTGATCAGGCATATGGCTTTTCTCTCCACCTTGGGGACCCCCAACCCCAACCTCCAGACTGCAGGTGGTCCTGGAGTTCTCCCTCATATAGAAGGATAAATGGCAGCTCTTTCTCTTTGTATCTCTCCAGAAGGAGGGCTGAGACCCACCCTGGGTCATACCTCACTGAAGGACTCCAATCAGAGGCACCTAACTGAATTCAATCCAATCAAAGGGTCCCACACCAACAGGAATGGATTAACTCCTAGAACATGATCTTTTTTGGTATTCAGAAAAAGCTTTAAATTGTCACAGAGAGAAAATACTGATTTTGTTCTCATATTTTCTAATTTTCTTTGGAATTTTTAAGTCCTTCTGGTTCCCTAGAGAAATTGAGATTTCTCTTATGCAAAATTTTTGACATCTGTGGCTTGATTCTAAAATGCCTCTTCAGCAGTTTTTTACCCTTTACTTAAGATGAAAAATGAAGAGCGAAGGGAGGGGATGGATATAGGGGACAAATGTGGAAGGAAGAGGAAGAGAAGGAGAGAGAAGAAAGGAACAAAGACAGAAAGAAAGATAGACAGAAATACTAAGAGAAAAATGGAGATACGAAGACAGTCTCCCCACAGAGGAAATTGCTGTACTTGATGTAAACTAGCTATATACTCTCTCAGATCATAAAGAAACAAAAGAAAACGAAACAAAAACATTTCTTAGTGCCACACTTTTAAGTTACATACTCCCTCCTTTCTTTGTGACCTTACATTGGATGATTTCTTTCTTCGACAGTGACTGTTTTTTAGTTTTGTGTGTGTGTTTGACATTCTCTTTTCCTCCTTCCTATGATATTAAAATGATGTACAGAATTAGAAGCCTTTAGTATTACACAGATATTTCCTCTCATCTCATGCACTTCCAGTCACAAAAGCTAACAAACTCTCCAGAGATAACCCTTTGTAAATCAGGATACATGTGCTGTGATGGAAGTTTAGCTGATGGACGCATAGAGCCCTGCATGGCCTTCACAATAATGGAGAAAGCGGAGCTGGCAGGTGAGAGTGCAGGATTCTGGTCTCTCTTTTGCCTTCTGCTTTTTTAATTCGAAGGCAAAAACAATCAAGTGTGGTTCATAATTGACAAAGGTGAATCATTTGTACTATAGCAGCAGATTGCTTGGGGTTCAGTACAGACCAAACCTATATCGAGGCTTAGGAGAAGTGTGGAACTTTGGAGAATAATTGAAAATATGGAAATTGTACACAGTAATTAGTCAATGGACGAGTTGAAGGAGTCTCTCCTACTGCGTGCAGTGTTCTTTGTGGAATGCTAAAGGGGTTTTCAGAAAAAAGGGAAAGCAGGGTCTTTGTTCCAGACCTTTATTGGAGCAAACTCTTAGTTATCTCACTTTTATTACTCTAAATTTCCTGTTACTAAAAAGGTTCTTCTCCTCATCTACAATAAAGTGATAATCAATGACTGCAGTAATACCCATGAAGCATTATACAATATTGAATTTTTTAATCACTAAAGGAAAATCATGTAAAGCTAAGCATGGCTTTTAATCTCTTTTATTCAAATTCTCTGGAAATTGGTAATAACTGAGTAGTATTGTGTGTGTGTGTATGTGTGTGTGAGTGTAATTAATAGAAAGGAAGGAAGGCAAAGGAAATAACATTAATTGAACCAGGGAGTTTATACATATCAAAATGAATAAATTTCTGAACACTGCCATAAGGTAAGTGTTTCCATCTACATTTTACCAGTGAGGGATTTCAGACCCAGAAAAGTGAATTAACTTACCTAGGCCCACGATAGCTAATAAGTAGCAGTAAAATCTGTATTGCTATTTGACTCTAATATGCATGCTATTTGTACTATCCCATGTACCACTGAATCTTTATAAGCAAAACTCTTCACTTTTCAAACATGCCAACCAAAGATTTCTGTAAATAATTGATGATCTGGAACACACACATTTGAAAAGCAACATTCAAACAATAATAATAGAGAAAATAGGATGTGATTTTTTCCTGATGCAAATGCTATTTTAATTTGATTTTCTCCAAGCATTCTTGAAACAAATATACACTTCAATAGCACATATTCAGATTATATTCCACTTTCTAGGATTATAATAAAGTTACTAAGAAAAAGTTCTAAAAGATTGCAGATACATGAGGGAAAGGTGGCTTAGTACAGATGCAGTAATGGAAATGTAGGGTGGGAAGTTATTAAGTTTAGCATGCTGCAAGGTTGTGTTGGCATTTTTCATTTGCTTTCCATGTGGCAAACTCAGAGACCAAATGATTATAACTCCTTGTCTTTTCCTTCTTACCCAACTACTGCAGACTCTTTCCCTCCTCTTAGTTGTTATGAGGTTTACATGAGGCTATGAAATTCTAGGGAAAAAAAACTTCAATCTGGGAAGCAGACGTGGCTTAACTGATAGAGCGTCTGCCTACCATATGGGGAGTCCAGGGTTTGAACCCAGGGCCTCCTGACCCATGTGGTGAGCTGGCCCATGTGCAGCGCTGCCTAGCACAAGGAGTGCCGTGCCATGCAGGGATTTCCCCCATATAGGGGAGCCCCATGCACAGGGAGTGTGCCTTGCATTGAGCTGCCCTGCATGAAAAGAGGCACAGCCTGCCCAATAGTGGCGCCACACAGACACACAGCTGATGCAGCACGATGATGCAACAAAAAGAGACACAGATTCCCAGTGCTCCCGAGAATGCAAGCAGACACAGGACAACACACAGCAAATGGATGCAGAGAGCAGACAATGGGGGTGAGGGGGTGGAGGGAATGTTGAGAGAAATAAAAATAAAATCTTTAAAAAATAATAAAATTCAGTCTGAAAATGCTAGTTCTTTTTCTTCTAGACTTTGGCAGTGATTGAGTGTGAAAGAGTTTTGAAATTTGATTGTGGTTTCACTTCTAGTGCCATTTTATTTCTGATAGAGCTGGAATGTTTTATCTTTCTCAAAAACTGTCATATTGTGTGTGTGTGTGTGTGTGTGACAACAACGGAGCTAGAATAGCTGTCATATGTATTCTCCAAGTACACAAAAAATTGGGCTGGGGAGATTATCACTAATCCATACAGAGGTAAAGCTGTTTCACTTACTATGACCTTTCTAGAACTGAAATCCCAGCTGATTTGATCCACAAATCCTCTTTCAGCTCCTGGGAAATCAGATTTTTCATAGGTTAGTCATGCATTTTAAAGTAATCCTTTTGTCACAAGAGGAAGGATAATGTCTTCTCTTATTTTGATAATGCACATTTGTGGTTTAATAGAAGCAGGTCAAAGATCTATATAACCTCTACGTTTTGGGCAACCAATACTTCATGACTGTTCAACTCAACAGTTATTTCCTGGGCACCTGTTATGTACAAAGTTTGTACTGTATGGAATGTAAAGATGCATAAAACACTTTTGATTATTCATTTGCAGTACAGGGGTAGGTGCTAGACACTATGCTTGATAAGCAAGGCAGAACTTACCTCTGTCCTCATGGAGCTTACAGTCTTGGCAGGAGAGGGAAGACTTAAGAAAACAAGTAAATAAACTCATTTAATTTTTTAAAATTTCTCTGAAGGTTATCAGGAGGGTACATTACATTGATAGTAGAAAGTAATGAGGCAATATTCCAGATAGGTTGGGTAGGGAACGTCTATCTGAGAGGTCTAGTGAGACTTAAAGGATGAGGCTAAGACTCTTATTTGCAAAGTAGAAGGAAAAGGTGGGAAGGAGGAAGCATATGCCAAGGCCCTAAAGCCAGAAGCGTCCTGGTGCCAATGTTGGTGGAGCTTTGGCAACCAGAAGGAAAGTGGCATGAGATGAGGAGGAGGAAGAGGTGGCAGGGTCCAGCACCTCTTGAGGGTGTTGTTCCATTTTCCTTCATTGTAGTGGGAGGTCACCAAAGTGAGGTGAGCAGGTCACTGACATTACCAGTTAAGTTTCTGAGTGGTCATGCTGGCTGCCAGGAGGAAATAGATGGGAAAAGATGTCAGTTTCTCTCAGTAATGATGGACAAGGTCTCCTAACCACCCCTTTTGCTGCATAGGATTTAGAAATGCTGTATTTAAAAATAAATGTTTTTAAAATGAATTGCTGAGTTGGTAAGAAATTCTCAGAGGCCAAAACTGAAGTGAAAATAGGAATCCAGAAAAGAAAGGAAGCCAGCTCTGCAGCTGGCGGCTGCCCAGGGCAGCATCCAAAGTCGGTGGGAAAGATGTATTTAAATGCTAGGACAATTGGGAAATTCCTTAAAAATTAAGTTAGATTCTTACCTGTTGCCTTACCCCAAAACAATCTCAGTGATATCAAACATTTAAATGTAAAAAATAATGCACTAGAAGAAAATATTTGAAAACAATTTTATAAAATTAGAAGGAAAAAGGCTTTTTTAGATGTATCATCAAAAGTAGGGGCCATAGAAGAAAGTTTGATGACATCCTGCATAAGGATTGACAAAATTAGAGTAGCATCAAAATACATTAAGTGAAGTTAAAGAACAAGTGAAAAACTGGGAAAATATAGGTATTTGCCTAAAGATTAATGTCATGAGAACACAAGGATCTCTTATTACATGCAAATGAAAGCTTCCAACATAAATTATACTGTGTGGAAAAGTGGGCAAAAATTTGAAACTGGCAGGATGGCATTTTTAAAAAGATCAAAATATATTGATCATACTAAAAAGAAGCTCAGGCTCATGAGTTAGTAAATAAATGCAAATTAAATCCACAATGAGGTGCCACTTTTCACCCATCAGAATAGCAAAGATTAAAAGAAACAGTCCTCACTGATATACGTCAGTGCACGGTGACAGGAAAGGCAGTGAAAGGGTATGTGGAGGGCATTGTAGCTATTTGTTCCGTAGATGCCACCAAATGCCTCCCATGGACCTTGTAATGATCTTTCCAGACATATCCTAAGGAAATAATCCAGGAAAGACATCATGATATTTCCACATCTATATTTTTCATAGGATTGTTAAAATGGATAAACACTGGAAATAACAAATGTTCATTGATAAAGGCTACTTAAGTTGTTAAATTAGTAAAATGGAACAACATGGGGCCATTAAAAGTCTAATATACTACCAAAATCACTATGTTATACAGTCCCTACATTATTCTCTAGATTCCTTTCAACTGGAATATTATATCCACAGACTACCCCTTTCAACAATTTAGGATGTTGGTGGTGGGATGATGTATGGGAGACCTGTGTGATGATATGCATGTTTGTTTTGTAAGTTCACAACTTATACTATACACTTATGTTTATGTATGGGTGTCCATGGATGAAAGATAAACTTCAATAAAAAAGTTTTTAAAAGTATAATATACACTTTTATTTGTTGACTTGGAATTGAGTTTATGGTAGAAGTTTCTATTTAAAAACAGGTTGTAAAGCTGCAGGTCTGGTATAAAACTTCTAAAAAACTGTGGTAGTTGTTTACTGGGAGCAAATTGCTAAATTTTCAGGAATTTTGCAGGCCCACTGTTAAATTGCTAGTAGTTTGAAATTGGCCATGGTAGGAGTATTTACTGTACAGAAAGTGGTAAACAAATGCAATAAATCAGCCATACCCCTAAGCTGGTTTACCTTCATACCGCTATGTGTGAGCTTCTGTGTGTATTTATGTAGGAAACTTTGCTAGAATAGATACCCAAATCTTAATAGTGATTATCTTTAGAAAGTAGGATTATGTGTGCATTTATTCCCTCTCCCTTTTAAAATAATTTTGTGTATTTCAGAATATATTACAATATAATTATCCTTATAATTAGAAAT
The DNA here is from genome assembly GCF_030445035.2 of Dasypus novemcinctus. Classification (NCBI taxonomy): domain Eukaryota; kingdom Metazoa; phylum Chordata; class Mammalia; order Cingulata; family Dasypodidae; genus Dasypus; species Dasypus novemcinctus. The sequence goes on from NC_080676.1 coordinate 65,823,680, forward strand.
AAATAGTAAACAATTTTTGGAAGTAAGAAAGAATGAAGACTTGAGTTTGTTGGAGTCCTGGGATGGCAAATAGGGGATACCTGTGAGAGATATTGTATAAACACTGGCTCTGTGTTTTTCCCTGTAAATTAGGATGTTAACATCCTTAGCACAGAGACAATTTCGACATTTGTGAAATGACTTTGGTAGACTAGTAAATTAAGAACTTTGTGAAAAAAGAGTTATTATTGTTGATATTTCTGCTGTGTAACCATGGCTAGTATAGGAAAATAATATCAAGAAAATAAATATTAGCCACCCAAATATTTGGAAGCTGAAATCAGTAGTTCACTACTTCTCCACTTCAGTTTGCCCTGAAAGTACCTATGTACCCTGGTTCTTATCTATTTTATCTGCTATCTTAAACATTTCTACTGATTACAGGCATATTTCTGTTTTTGTTTTTGTGTGTGTGTGTGTGTTTTTTTTGTCATTACTGTTTTTAAAGAAATCTGTACTACAGATATAGTGGGCCAGCTCTCAACCTTTCATTATCTGTAGGCCTGATTATACATGTATTAAACAAATGACTCCTCATTCCTTCATTTTGCCTGCAGCCTTTCATTCCTCCAAACAAGAAACATTTGTAGTTTTGGATTTAAAATATGTGCCAAAGTTCACATTATCATTATATTGAAAATTCACATACAAGTTTTACATGGGCATATGTTTTCATTTCTCTTGGTTAGTTATCTAGCAGTAGAACTGTCAGGTCATACTTTAATTCCATGTTTAACCTTTTAAAGAGCTGCGAAACTGTTTTCCAAAGTGTCTGCTAACACTGTGGATAAATTCTGAAATAGTAGGTTCATCTCAAGTTGGCGACTGTAGCACAGCCCTTTTACAGAATGACTCTGACAGTTTGAAGCTTTTGTGAATCCCAGATAAGATCATGTTCTTCGAGCTAATCCATTCCTGTGGGTGTGGGACCTTAGATTGGCTTGAATTCACATGGGGGCCTTTGATTGGAGGATTTCAGTGAGGCGGGACCCTGGATGGGTCCTGGCCTTCTTGCTGCAGCACTTATAAATGGGAGAAACATGCAGAGAAAAAAACCTCAGAGAAAGAGTTGCCATTTTTACCCTGCCATGTGAGGAAGGACTCCAGGCTGCAGAAGGACAGAGAAACCCCGCGAGGCTGAGAGGCCAGAGGCTGGAATCAGTGGAACAGCCCAAAATGAAGAGATGAGGTCCGAGGGAGAGATGAACCATATGCCTGATCACCCACTGCTGAGTTCAGGGAGAAAGTGAGCCTGAAGGAGAGGGCAGAGACCAGCGCCATTCTATCTTGTCACATGGCAGCAGTCTAGAATCTAGCAGCAGCTGACTTTTGGTGAGACCAGTCAAGCCTTGATTTGAACATTTTCATATCCTTGGGAGTGTAAGATTTTACCCTGATAAATTCCCATTATAAAAGCCCATCCATTTCTGGTATTTTTGCATTGGCAGCCTTTAGCAAACTGTACAGACTCCTTATGGTAAAATGTATTACATCATAAATGAAGAAATCATGGTGAATTCCCAGGACTTGGCCCTTTAATCCTTGATCCAGTAGAGGAGAATCTGACCATTTTCTTTTTTGTTAATACAACCCATTTAGATCTCTGTTCTGGTTGCTCAGAAAATGTCCTAGGTTAGAAAATGTTCAGGGTAATTCACAATATGCAATGTAGAAAAAAATATCCTGGACTCAGGTCAAGTCTGTCTCTAAAGTGACTCTCAGTGTCCTTATCTATAAAATGAAAATGAGAATCTCAGCCCTGCTTACCTTGCAGAATTCTTATGGAGATCCAATGTGATAATGTATTTGAAAGTTATCTGTAACCGGCAAAGGCAAGTAAGGAAGCAAAAGATTGGAAATTAACATCACACACTTGGCAGATGGGTAAACACCAGCTGGTCTTCTATATTACAAGATTATGATTTAAATTTTGTCTTTTGAAGGTGTACTTGCTCACAAGAGTCCACATGCCCAGGTGTGATTAAACCTTTGCCCAGAAGTGTTTTCATGAGCTCTGGGTACATATTTACTTACCAATTTTCTAAGAATTCAAAGGCAGGTAGCAACATATTCTTTAGAAGCAGTTGCTTTAAAACCAGTCTATGGTTCCAAATTCTTTGCTACTTATTCTGGACTTGATAACTCAAAATCAGTTGAGACTTGTACTGTTTTTCAATTGTTTTCCTCAGTATAACTGTGAAAGAATGATGGGAAAAGAAAATTTATGAATTCATTCAAAGTTCATTTATTGAGGTATGTCAGTGAGCCAAGCATTTTCTAAGCTTTGAGATACAATGCTGAACAAAATTGGTCTTGCTCCTTTCTTCAAGCTGTTTACAGTCTCCTGTGTTTTATGTCCGAGGGTCTGAGGGTCTCTGTTATTTACCATGATGCATAGATGGCGCTGATGTTGTGTTTGCTTCAAAAATGAACAAAGTGGAGGTCAAATTTAGGAAATAAAAGTATGAGTGAAAAATAATAGAAAGACATAAGCATTTTTGATATTGAGATTAAGCTCTGCTGCTAATTTACTGGGTGACCTTGGGCAAGGTACTTAATCTCTCTGGATCTATGCTTCCCCATCTGAAAATGGTTTAGTTCTTTCTCATCCAAGCACTTTAGAATTCCACTGGTGCAGTTGTAAATTTGAGGTTGAGGAGCTTCTGGACCAATTAACCTTTCTTTTTCTTCATACTTTTCATCAGCTCACCATAGCTCTTCATAGACTCCTCTGCAATATCTTCATAACTGGCTCCTCCTCCTCTACTCTCAAGCCTTATAATCCATTCTTCACACTGCAACCAGAATTATCTATTTAAAAAGTTAAATTATATCATGTGTCTCCTCTGATGAAAAGCCTTGAAGTATTTCCCATTATTCTTAGAATAAAATTTCAATTCCTTATAGTGCCCTACAATTACTGTATCTTCAGGTCCCTATTAGTCTTTTCACCCTTTTCATATTTCCTTGTCTTTCTTGCTCCCAGAAATGAAGAATCCTGGGACTCTTACAGATAGCCACATAACACTGCCCTTTCCATTCCAAGGCCTTTACTAAAACTCCTCTCTACTTTGCCCCTTATACTCTGGTTTCTAGAATATTTAGTTCAAATGTCTATTCCTCAGGAAACATGCCCATTCTCCTGCCAGGACAGCTCAAGCTCAGTTAGGTTCCTATAATTTACATTTTTGTATCATCCTCTATTTCTGTCTCATGGTACCCCTTTCAATAGCCATTAAGTAATTAATTGTGCAATTAATTGATTAGTTATTTAATGACTGCCATTTCTAGGATGGACATTCCATGAGGACAGGGCACAGTTTTATTTGTCTCTGTGTCTTTATTTTTATTTTATTTATTTATTTGTTTTTAAAGATTTATTTATTTATTTATTTATTTATTATTTATTTATTTCTCTCCCCTTCCCCTCCCCCCTGCCCTGGTTGTCTGTTCTCTGTGTCTATTTGCTGCATCTTCTTTGTCTGCTTCTGTTGTTGTCAGTGGCATGGGAATCTGTGTTTCTTTTTGTTGCATCATCTTGTTGTGTCAGCTCTCCCTGTGTGCAGCACCATTCCTGGGCAGGCTGCACTTTCTTTCACGCTGGGCGGCTCTCCTTACGGGGTGCACTCCTTGTGTGTGGGGCGCCGCTATGCAGGGGACACCCCTGCGTGGCACGGCACTCCTTGCGAGCATCAGCACTGCCTATGGGCCAGCTGCACATGGGTCAAGGAGGCCCGGGGTTTGAACCGCGGTCCTCCCATATGGAGACGGACGCCCTAACCACTGGGCCAAGTCTGCTGCCATCTCTGTGTCTTTAGTGCCTGACAGAAGGCTTTATACTTAGTAGGTGCTCAGTAAATACTGGGAAAATGAATAGATAGTTAAATAACTAAAATTTCTTTACTTCAATTATGAGATGATTTTGTATGAGGGAGCAGGACATGGTTGTCAGGGAGTTCTGAGGAAGCATAGACATTTATCTCATTGCAGTTATTGATTTCTGCTTTTCCCTGTGAACTTTCTTCATTCTACCCCATTTAGAAACAAATAGCTGTTAAACTCTATGTGCTGAGCACTGTGTTAGGTGAGCAGGACCTAGGCCTTGTGTTTGAGCTCTAGCAGAGAATAGCCATATCTTCAAATAACAGTTATGCAAAGTAGAAAGTGGTGGTGTCAGGAGAGAGAAATTGCTATGGTGTAGCGTTTTAGAAGTGAGAGCAATTGCTTCAAGCTGTGAGCATCTAGGAAGGCTTTCTAGAGGGTTAGTCTTGATATTATGCCTTGAAGGATTCACATCCTTGATTGCTTGAAGATGGCTGCGAAAAGTATCTATGACTGGATGCTTACCCTCTCCAAGTTTTTAAAGACAAATAGCTAATCAAAAAGTAGGAATTAATGGTTTGATTTTTCACTCCAAGAATTCTGATCTTTTTTCAATTTTTAATTTTTTTTATTAGAGAACTTGTGCATTTATAGAAGAGTTATGCAGGATTCCCATACACCACCCCACCACCAACACTTTGCATAGGTGTGGAAGTGATGATAACACTTTTATTATAAGTGTCTTTTTTTTAACAGTAGTTACCTTTGTTACAATTGATGAAAGATTATTAAAGTAGTTCTATCTATGGTCTGTTATTTATATTAGTTGTATTTTCCCACATATACCACCCTATTATTAATACCTTTTATTAGTATTATACATTTGTTATAAATTCATGAAAGAACATTCTTATACTTGTACTATTAGCTATAAGTCCATCTTCTACAATAGAGTTCACTGTGTTGTCGTCCTTAGTTTTATCTTTTAATTTGTATTCTGATAATACATACTTACTGAAGTTTCCCCATCTAACCATATTCATCTATATAACTCAGTACAGTTGATTTAAAAAAATTTTTTTTTAATTTACTTTTTAAGTTACATATAGTAAAATTCACATTTACCACATGTAAATAAAAATTCTGTGGATTTTGACAAATGCATGCAGCTGGGTAACAACTGACACAATCAAGGTACAGAAAGTTTCTATTGCCTCCACAGTTTCTTTTACTGCTGCTGTGCCATCAGCGCTTCCCCACCCCCAAGCCTGGCACCCACTAGTCTGTTTTCTGTTGCTTTAATTTTACCTTTCCCAGATTGTCACATACACACAGAACTGACTTCTTTCACTTGGTATAATCCATATCATTGGTTGAATCAGGGGTTCATTCCCTGTTGCTGAGTAGTACTCCCTATACTACCTATGGTTTGCTTATCCATTCACCTCAGAAGTAATTAGCCTCACTGTTCCCATTTCCCTGTCCTAGATTGCTGTAATTGTCTCCATTGTCTTCATTTGTGGTTCCTAGAAGTAAAGACAGAGGTAAGAAGAGGTTAAAGAAATCCCATCCTTGACACATTGCACATGTGTGCTTCTCTGGAACTCAACCTCAGATATAAACATATTTCCCAACCCTGTCTTTATTTCTGCTTATAATTGTCTTTAATATGTGACACTTCATTCTTCAAGTACCTTCAGTAGCTCGGAGTGGCTACCATGATAAAGTCAGAATTTCCTATGTCTGTGACCCTAGCCTATCATTCTCAGAGTTTGCTAAATCAGATCATCTCACATTTTATTATCCAACCCCACCTGACTGAAGGACTGGCTGACTCCCCATGGTTCCCTCTGTGCCTTTGCTTACAAGATCCCCCAGCCTGGGCTCCTCTCCTTGTATTTGTCAGAGCACATTCTATTCCTTTTTTATGCTTAAATCAGGTGCCATCTCTTCCGTGAAGACTTTGAATTCCGCCCCTATTGTAGTCCGAATTAAGAGTTGCTTCTGCCTTCTTATGTATTGTTGCATCTATTTCGTTTTTAACATTCACTCCATTTTGCTGTATATTGTGGTTAATTGTTAGCTGACTGTCCACCCTCTCCTGATGGTGAGATCTTTGAGAGCAGAGACCTTGTCTTATTTGTATCTTTTCCCCTATTGGGGTCTGTTATAAACCATTGTATGCCACAGATTCTCACTGAGAAAAGTTTATTGATTGAAGGACGTGGCATAACCCATTGTTCACCTCGCTTTGTGACCCAGACAGAAGTGTCTGAGTGGCTGATAGTTGTAACTGGAGGTGACAAGGAGATCTGATGAGTTCTAAGTAAATGCAGTCCTGTTTCCCTATTGGCTATGACTATGCTCTTCTACGAAGAAAATGAAAAGGGTGATTTGATTTTGAGTAATAAGCAACCGGACTCTAATTGTCTACCTTAAATGCCTTCCATTGTTCTGCTTAAGGTGATTTTCTACCAGCATGAAATGTTCTTCTTCCCAGACAGTTGATAGAGGAGCTGAGTCATGCCTGACTATACTTAATAAGACAGAAGCAGCTAATGCCTGAGGGAGCTGCCTTCGAGACAGGCTGACATTTCTGACTTCTCTGTTTTTTAAAATTGGGTGTTTTGAGGGAAAGTTGAGCATGAAGATAGCTTCGGAATCACCGCTGGAAACAGGACTAGATAATGACACTAAGTCAGACACATGTGATCTGCCCCACTACCTCTTGGTTGTGACATGTGCTTTCTGATGTTGGGGGCCTCTAATCAAGGGTTTTTTGTTTCTCATTGAAGACACTCAGTACTATCTACATTGTATTAAGTGCTGCCCACTCTCCTCTCCTCTTTGTCCATGAAAAAACACTTTGTGTTTTATATTTTTAGGATTCAGTCTAGAAAATACTCATGAAGTTAATGTAGATCCTCTGATTCTACTTTCATGTCTTACATATGAGAAAACCGAGTCCCAGAAAAGGGAAATTGCTTGGTCACAGTTAGAATTAAAGCTTCCATTCTGGAATGAGTCAGATCTGTGTTAGTAATCCCTCTCTTCCACTGATTTGTAGTATAATCTTATGGATATCCCTTATCTAACTTAAGCCTCAGCCTCCTCATTTATTAAATGGAGGCAATTATAAAACTTATCTCAAAGAGTTTTGATGAGGACCAGAAGAGAAAATAAATATTAAGCACTTGATATCTGGCATATGGAAAGTATTCACAGTCAGGTGGTATAGTTATAATAGTATAGTACTATAATACTAATACTAGTATACTATTACTAGTGATCTCACTGGCAGAGTTACAACAAGAAAGAAAATCCCTTGTGCTTCTGTCATTGCTCTCTATGGAGAATAGTACAAGATGTACCTCAGGAACTAAATTTAGTGGCAAGAAAGTTTGAAGTGCTCTGTCTGAAGATGAATTCCTATATTCAAGGAAAGGATCTGTTGTTAGTTGTTTGTTATAAGACAGAAGGAAAGAACATGATTTGAGATGTTTGTTAATATAAAGAATCAAAGTCAGTGGAATGTTTGAGGGAAGGAATCTTATATAAACATTTCAAACTAGAAATCCAAGGAGATGAGTATGATAACCACAGAGGCTGAGAGGGTCAATGGAGTGACAAATGGCTCTAGAATCAGGAAAATCTGCTGTTACTAACTCTGCAAACTTCCCAAGTCGCTCCCTGAGCCTCTTTCCCAACCCCCAAATAGGGCCATTTTCCCTATCTCTATGATTGAAGGATATATGTCTGAAACTTCTTTGTAAACTGTAAATTTCTGTGTATTCTGTCAACAATTGTGGATTTATGATCTTTGATGGTATGTGGTGATGGAGAGAAGGCAGTAATTCCTAAATGATGAGTTTGGAACATTTTCCTACCTCAGAGTGTGGAAATAAAAAGCTTTGTTACATCTTTCTAAGCAACCACCTTTATTATCAGTTTCTTTCTGAGACAACATTGGGATGCTAAAGATCCCCAGAGAAAAATGTCTTGGACTTGACATTTTTGCCATGGATTATATACCTGGACATAGGCACACACACCAGGGATATATATCTGGGAAGTTATAATGGTACTAACTCCTCCTAAAAGTCCTCTTAGTGTGACCACAGGCCTTTTCCCTGGATCTAGCACCTATTTTTCTTATTTTTTTTCTTTCTGGTAACTATTTCTATTGTCTTCGTTGGCAGTACATTGGTTGCATAGCCACTGGTGAGTGTGAATGGAGAGAGAATGTGTGTACCCTGTGAAAGGAGAGCTGACAACAACAGGGGTATTGTGTAAGACAGTCTAAATTAGATTTTTCTGTTTGCTTTTGCTTCATATTTGAAGCTTTCTCCTGTTTTGCTTTCTTTGTTTTAAGAGCTCTGGAGTTCAGATAATTTGATTTGTACTTTCTGCTTTCTCTTCCATAGTAAATATGAGGCGCAAATTCTCAACCTTAAGATTGGTGATTCAAGAAGCTAAAAGTAATTTTATAAAAATTCAACCACTGACTTACCAGGAGAAAACAAAAACAAAGATTGATGTGAATGTAGTGTAAACTCTCTTTTGTAATTGGTTTTTGTATGCAGAAGTAGTGCCTGATATAAAGCAAATAATTTACAATTCAAGAAACTTGGACTTTTTATCTTGGCCCTGCCCCTGATCCAATCTGCAACCTCAAGTATTCTCTCCCTACTCTGGTTTCAGCATATAATCTGTGTGTGGGGGGGTGAGACTGGATGATTTCTAAGGACCCCTTCCATCTCTAATCCGCAGTGATTTTCTAAGATATATGGTGGATTGTAGGAGACTTAAATATTTAAAGGTTCAGACTGAGATTTCATCTTGGCATTTTCTCTTCCTTAAACCCTGTTTCTTCTCTTGGTGCTAACTCTAGGTCATTCTCTAGGTGAATGACCCTTGAAAATCCAGCCAGTGAGGATCCCTACCTCTTGAATTCTTCTCACCGATCCATTATCATTCACTGCCAGATATTTTCCCAAACCCCATTTCTCACGCACTCAGCTTTTTCATCCTATTTTTTTCTCACAATCTCTGTTTTCTGCTTGTCATTACCAGCCTTCAAGAAAAATCTACATGCTTGACACATTATTAAAATTGAAGGAGACTGCACTGGCATTTCATAGGTGATGCCTCTTTTAAACACAGTGGCAGGATTGCAGTTTGCATTTCTTTGGCAGGTGATGAAAATCTCAAGCTCCCTTTTACTCCAGGCAATTTCCTGAAAATTGCTGGTGAGGTTGCTGGCAAGGCCGCAAGAAGTTCTTTTCTTTGACTTTGTATATGTCTGCAAGTCTTGAGAAAGGGGAGTCATAATTGAAAGTTGAAAGCCTCTGATGCACTTTCACTGTACAAGCCTCCTTCACTCTGATTGGGAAGTGAAATGTGGGAATTTTTGACTACTTGGAGGACTTTAAATTTCCATTGTGTGGTTGAGTGAAAAAAGTGAGTTTGCTGGCCCATTTTTGCTTTGCTAAGAAGTGAGTCCATTCATATCTAAGTTAAAAACGAGTCCATTCTTAGCCTGCTTTCTGTATTTTAGGACTCAAATATTAAATTTGGGTTTTCTGTCCCTGACTTGTAAAATGAAATAAAAAAATAAACAACAAACACAAAATCTCACTTCCTTTATTAATTTTCTCTTTCTTGGTCTCAAATTTTCTTATCTGTAAAATCAAGATGAATAACTGTAGCTAAAATTTATTAAGTTCTTACTGTGCCCCAGAGACCATGTGATATTTTCATGTATAATCTTGTTTACTCCTAATAGCAATTCTATGGAGTAGGTACTTGTATTAGCTTGAGGAAACTGAGAGTACAGGAGATTTCTCTCCAGATGTCACAATTATCGGCAGCATTGCCACCCAACTTGCTTTTAGCCTCAAAGGCAAGACCTTTTTCACCTATAAAGTAAGAGAAGGGAGAATAATAATGGTATGGCTTGACTATATGGAATGTTTACCAAGTTATCTTTGATGACCAACTATCCACATAATCTGTTTCAATCTTCCTGAATTTCATTCTTTGTTTCGTTCATCCTCTATTTAGCAGGGGAATGTACTATTTACATTCCTAATACTGATTGGGATGTTTGTCCAGAATATGTATTGCGAATATGTATTTTACTAAGATGGTACAATAGAAAGAACATGGGATTTAGAGTGAAAAGAAATGATTTTATTCTTGCTAATAGTAAGCTCTGTGTCATGCATCAAGTTAACTCTCTGAGCTCAGTTATCCCATTTGTAAAATGAGAGAGTTGTACTGAATGAGGAGAGTTTTAAAACTCTCATGTAGTCCAATGCTCTCAAACACTTTGCCAGAGGTATGTCCCCATAATTAAAAATCAACAACATTAAGCCATACTGTTTGGAATTGTCTATACTTGGGTTTGGAATTGAGAGAGAGAGGGATATAAAGTAATATTAAAAATAGCAAAGACTATGTGCACAGCTTTCTGCCAGACACTTATAAGCATTATCTCATTTATTCATTAAACCAATCTACTTTTATAGATGTGGATATTTAATTTACTTGCCCGAAGTCCATTGTCTGGGAAGTGGCAGAACAAGGATTTAATATGAGACTCCACAGACTACCTCAGAGTACTCTATAGTCTATAGTTGAAGTAGTTTAGGGATTTGAGACTTGGTTAGGTCCCACCCCACTCTGTCATTTATTGGTTACCAAGCTCTCACACCTGCCTTTTGTCCTCTCTTCACATCATTCACTTTATTTGTGGAATAGAGGTGTTACTGGCTAACTTACATGAACTGGAGGCTAATATCATATGTACGTCCCATGTTTCTGGGATTCTACAATAATGTATGAAATAACTTTACTTACAATTCTGTTTCTTGAATGGGAATTTGAAGGCAAAGACCATATTTTTTTCTGCATACTGTCCATAGCCCCTAGCACCTTTAGGATCTCAAATAAATATTATGTAATAATGAAAATAATGAGAGTGAGGGTTGCTTGATTATTATATGAGAATAGTCATTGAAACTTTACATCTTAATCATGGGTTAGGAAAGATTGCTTAGGGGGGGAAAAACCAATCCAGCTAATGACTACTTAGATTGTCCCCAGTATACTGTGTCACACTTGACACAAGCCGTTTATTTGTTGTCACAACAGCCCTCCAAAGAAAATCATTCCCTTCAGCATCATGAAGATGCTCATTACAGTAATTTATTTTTAAAGAAAATAATGGAGCCATGGTACAGAGGAGCACACCCAGAACCCATTCTTTAGCCTGCTGACCCCTACTGCCACTGTGATGAGAGGTACAGAGCCTTTTCTAGGTGGCCATTAGATGATGCTATCCCTTATTTTTCCTTTTTATGCACAACAGCAGGAGGGGTAGTGACTGGACTCTTCTTGGCCATAAGCATGGGATGATTAAGGGTCTTTTTGTTGATGCTCCAAAAAAAAACAGTTGTGAAATGATTTGATGGAGACCAGGAAAAAAGCCTGGAGAAGTTCAGCGGCTCCTCTAGAGCTTTACAATTCTCTAGCAGACCCAGTGTTTTAGTCAAGTCCTCTGCCACAAGAAAAACTGTAGAAAGTGATACTTGTGTTCACAACTCAGAGTGGGAACTCAGCATGGCAGGTATTGAAGGAAAACCAAAGATCCTAGAGTGCTGTTTTTGTAACAGTGGTTAGAGTCTGGAACTCCCTGACATGGAGTCATCCTTTGGATCATTTGATTTTGTAACACTAAGTATCACCTCCCACAGCATATGTTCTGAATTCATCCTTCATAGGTTTGGTTGTTTTTATTTGCAGGAGTTCACTTTGGTTCACTATCCAAAAACACTTCTTTCCTTTTTTTCTTTGTTTCATAATGGGAGAAACTCCGTATGTTTTCCTAGTAATGACTTTTTCCAAAGTTTTTCTAATTAGCCAGACCTGCCACTTCCAATTGATTTACGAGTAGTACACTATTAGAGATAAAACTTGTTCTGGGAATAAACTCTAGCAACCCCTGCAAAACTGATGGTTGTGACTTTGTTGGTTTCTCCCCCCACACTCTTTCTGAATTTGGGATTCTTTCCTTATCTGCTATCTGCTTAGGGCTTTTTCCTATTTTCTTCAAGTTACTCGACCAAGAAAACTCCCTTTTCTCGGTGGGAGTAAGATGTATCTAATTACCTCGTCCAGGAAAGCCATTTGTTGAGATATTAGCTAAGTTTTTATTGAACTGTACAAGCAACATGAGAATGAGTGATGGTGCTCACAACCATCAGCTCTTCCTCCCCTATCCCTAACGTCTCTCTCACCGTTTGTTGGCTGAGTTGGCAAATATAAATCTTCAGAAACATTTCTAAGACCTCTGTTTGAAGAGATCTCCCTGAATAAAATAATATCTAAGTTTTAATAATATTTTTTCCACTTTAAATCAGTCTCTAGGTGTTGTAGTTTGGTATTATTCATGAATTCCAAAAAGAAAAAATGATTATATTTGTAAATAGGTCTGTTCCTCTGGGCTAGTGATACCCTTAGATTGTTTTGGATTCGGAGGTTTACCTTTTACTTGATCAAATATTGAATAAAGCTTTGATTGGGCTATGTCAGTAGGACTTTGCATCCCCACCCCCTCAGTGGGCAGGGACTCAGAGAAAAAGACATGGCAGAGCACAAAGTTTAGCATTTTGATACGGAGTCTGAGGAAATAAAGACACAGAGAAGGAGGACACCAGGGAGTTTTGATCCTGGAATCCGGGAAGTAAATACACAGAGAAGCAGAAACATGAGGAAAGAGAGAAGGCTCCATTATACGCCATGACAGAGGCCCCAGGAAGAGGGACTAGCCATTCTCCTGACAGTTTGCAGCTGGCCTTGTGGAGAGAGAAGAGGAGCTGAGCCCTGACAGAAACTAGCCCTGGGAGAGAGATGAGACTTAGCCCAGCCTACAGGTGATATTGGAAGAAGCTGGGACCATGGAGTCTTAAGAGGAAGCCTGAACACTTGCAGACATCAGCAGCCATCTTGCCTCAACACATGGCAAAAGACTTTGGTGAAGGAAGTCACTTTTGCTGTATGGCCTGGTAGCTGTAAGCTTCTACCACAAATAAATACCTTTTATAAAAACCAATTGGTTTCTGGTACTTTGCATCAGCACCCCTTTGGCTGACTAATATACTAGGTAAGTGGAGTTAGAAGATTTTGTTTAAAGACTTAGCACTTTATCTCCAATTGAAAGAGGGCTTAGATTCCATGGGGCAGATGGATGGGACTGTCTTGCTTGCAGTTGTAGAATCTCTGTACCTCAGGATAGTTGTTGTCCATCATCATCTTTTTGTTAGTTGTCTTGGGTGAGTCCAAGGAACTAGAGAGTAGATGTTGCAACTGTTAAGATACATGTCCCAACTGGCACATGGGCAGCCGAAAGATTTAAGTCTCTTGAACATACACCTATCAACTCTAGTACTAACTATAGGTTCAAATAGAACGGGCAGAATAGCCATATGTAGGGAAACCACAACCGAGTCCAACTGTCACATTGGGGAGCATAAATCCAAAGTAGGGCCCACTAGCAGAGTGCCAAACTCCTGAGCTGTCTGCTCTGCCTATAGTATCTGGATGTCTCCAGAGCTCTCAGAAGCCCCGCTATTTGAGGCAATATTTACTTTGGCAGTCAATGGGATCCTGCTGAGACATGTATAAGTGTAATCTCTGGAATCCTTAGAATCAGGGAATGAATGATGGATTAGGGTGGATTTACTATTATTCTATTATAGAATTATTGTGATTCTAGCAATGGAAGAACTTTTGTCATTGATGTGGAGGCAGTGGCCACTGGAGGTTCTTGGGGGGGAGGGAAAGGGAAAAATAGGTGTACCATGGGGGGCATTTTTGGGACCTGGGAATTGTACCAAATGACATTGCAAAGACAGATACAGGCCATTGTATATCTTGTCATAATTTAGAAAATTGTGTGGGAGAGTGTAAACTTCAATGTAAACTATAATCCATGCTTAGTGGCAATAGTCCAAAATGTGTTCATCAATTGTAACAAATATGCCACACTAATGAAGGATGCTTTTAATGTGGGAAAGTGTGTGAGGGGTAGGGAGCGGGGCATGTGGGAATCCCCTATATTTTTTATGTAACATTTATGTAATCTGAGTATCTTTTTAAAAAATAGAAAAGTGTGTGTGTTTGTGTATATATATAAATATAAAACTAAGTTTTCAGTTAAAAAATATAGGATGGTGAAAAATAAAGTATTTGTATTAGAAATTTAAAAAATATATAGGGTGGGTTGGAGGAAAAATACACCAAATGTAAGATATGCACTATAGTTAATAGTAATATTTTGGTGCTGCTATTGCATAATTAGTAACAAATGTTTCACAACAATACAAGATGTTGGTGGTGGTGGGGTGATGTATGGCACCCCTGTATGTTGTTATGCATATTCATTTTATAAGTTCACAGCTTTTACTATATACTTATTGATTATGTATGTTCATGTATGAATGATATACTTCATTAAAATATATATTAAAAAACAAAAAATAATTAGAAAGAATTAGCAGATAGTTTATTATAGGACATACTAGGAAAGAATATCCAGATCATTTTAATGTTTTTCTCTAGATAAAAATACATATTTTTAAAGGTGAGTATTTATCAAGTGATTACATTCCACCCTGCCCGCCCCCCCCCCCCCCCTTACTTTGGTTGATTTCTTAATCTTTAGAGATTTGGGACAATGTCCACTTTGCGTCAGACTGAGAAGATACATAGATATTGTGGGCAGAGGAATGGAATTGTTTTGTTTGCAGTTGAAGATAATCTTTGCTTTAGGGATGGGACTTGTCCATCATCATCATTTTGTTATTTGTCCAGGACATGCCTGAAAAACTAGAAAGTAGAAGTTGGTCACCATTCTGCTGGGTTTTAGGGCTCACCTGGCATATGAACAATTCAAAAATTTAAGTCACTGAGAAATATACTTAACAGGTAAATAGAAAATTATAGGTTCAACTGAAAGGAGTAGAAGCATCATGATTAGGGGAATTATAAATAAGTATAACTATGTTGTATTAGGGAAATAGATTTTAATATAGTCTCAGATAGGGCCTGTGGAGGGGGTATTGATTTCTTGTGGCTGTGTGGCTTGCCTGTGATATCCAGATGTCCCTAGGTCCCTAAGAGCACTTTCATTTGAGGCTTTGTTTACTGTGGCAGTTTATGAAATCTGGCTGAAACCTGCTTAAGCATAACCTCTGAATGACTTCCCTATTTACTCTGGAATCAATTAGCCATAAAACTGTATTTTATTTAATATCTCTCCCCTTTTGTACAAGACCTTTCTCCAGATTAACACTTGCTAATAAGCCCTCAGTGCCAGGGAGGCTCATCCATATAAGTCATGTCCCATATCAGGGGAAAGGTAATGAGTTTATTTGCAGAGTTTGGCTTACAAAGAAGCCACATTTGAGTAACAAGATTTTTGGGGGTAACTCTTATGCATTAATTATAATTAGGCCTAGTACCATTATTACTTATTGGCCTGTTTTCTTTTCTTAGTCAAGACTTCTATATTCCAGAGCTTTTTGCCATCTTGTTTGAGAAACCAACTTATTTTAACACATGAAATAAGATGTTGCTATCAGTTAGGATGATGTTCAGCTGTGAATAAGGAGACTCAAAATGTTTAAACCAATGCTTCTCCAACTTTTTTGTGCTTAGGAATGACCTAAAGTTCTTGTTAAAATGCAGATTCTGATTGAGTAGGTCTGGGTAGGGCCTGAGAGTATGCAGTTCTAATAAGCTCTCCAAGGGATGCTGATGATGCTAGTGGGTCATGGGCCATACTTTGAGTAGCAGTGGTTTAAAAAGATAATTTGTTTTTCATGTAAAATCTAGAAGTAGAAACTTCAGGACTGGTAGGACAGCTCCATAAATTTCTGAGGGTCCCATCTCCTTCCAGTTTCATATTCTACCATCTCTAGTGTGTAGCCTTTATTCATATGGGCCATGATGTAGCTCCAACAACATTCATGTTCTAAGCAGAAGGATTGAAGAAACTGGATGGTAGTAGGAGTATAGAACTGATTGTCTCTTAAGAGAGGCATCCACTGCATGACAATTTCACACACATTTCATTGGCCAGAACTTAATAAACTGACCAACGCCAGCTGAGAGGCAGACTGGGAAATGTGACCTTTATTCTGAATGGTGAGGTACTTAACTAAAAATCTCTATACTCTAAAGGAAGGGGAGGTTGGGGACATGGTAATTGGGACTTGTGTAGCTGTTTCTGTCATAGACCTGGAGAGAACAAATGGTTTTTCAAAGGTCACATGGGAAATGACAGTCCACAGATTAATTGTGAGTCATACATATGCAGAATTTTGTAGTTTATATGGTATTATATGTCCTAGGCTTATTCAATTTTTATAACTAGTTTACTATTTTGACTTTTATTTTCTGTATGTGAAAACTGAGTTTCATAATATTTGAGAGACTTTATTAGTTGTAGAGTCTATCCTGATCAGTTCTCTTTAAAATTGCATACTCCTCTTCTTTCTTCCCAGCTCTTATACACACATTCATGATCCCTCTTAACAGGCTCTATTTCTTGTTTGTTTGTTTGTTCCATTTGCTTGTCACCTTACACCTACTAGATAATATATATTTTTCCTGTATAGCATGCCAACTGTTTACTGTCAATCAAGAGAATAAAAGTCTCATTAGAAGGAGAACTCTGGGAGACCCTTGTCTGTTCACTGATATACCCAAGCACATACCTTAGTACTTCACACATGATAGGATTCTCTGTAAATATTTTTTAAATGAATGAATAAAGCTAATAAGTGTCAAAGCCTGCCTTTGAACCTTGTATGTTCTCCTTAGCACTCACGTTCTCTGCTACGTATCTCCTCTGTAAGGGCTCCTGCTAATGTCTTAGTCTCTGGCACTTGTTGGTTTACTCTTTGTCTTCATGCCACTTCTTCAACACAGCCAGCCAATCTAATCCTCTCTGGAACACAGACCCAGAGGCTATTATTTCCTGGACAGCCATGTATACCACTAGAAAAAGCAAAATTATGCGTAACCAGCAGAATGGATATAAAACCACCTCCTTTGATTGACTTAGTCTCATGACCTCAGGATTAGAGTGTACTACTGGAATATGCTGATGGGACAGTTTCCACAGTGGCCCATTTACATTGGGCTTCAATTTGGAATGTAAAGGTTACTGATTCTGTTTTTAACCTAATTTCAGGACTACCACTCTACCCCGACCCCTTTTTATAATAATGTCTGTACTTTATTACACTGTACTAATGTTATACTTTCCTTAATATACTATTGGTATGCTCTGGCCTAAAAGCCTCTTAAAACAGTTGACCCGTTCCACCTGGTATTTTATTTCAATTTTGTGTCTGTGCCTTTCTTTTTCAAAGATTGTTAACTTCTTGATAACAAGAGCTCATTCAGATTTGTCACACAGACAATATGTACTGAGCTCCTATCATATATCAGGACCTGTAATTCTCACATAACACACTATATTTTATAACATTATATAACAAATATGTTATATAATGGAAACTTAAGTAAGAGAGAATAGTTTTGTCTGTCATCATATGGCAGGTAAGTGGGATATGGCATTTACCCTAGGTCTTTCAAAATCCTGATCTTTCTTTTTTTTCCTATACCTGAGCTTTCTGAGTTTTATATTTACAGCTCTCTACCCCAACCCAACCCCTACAACAGTGCCTTGTTCACAGTATGTTCTCTATAAATATTTAATAAAGAAAAATATCTGAATAGCTTTTCTGGGGGAAATAGTCTGCTTTGAATGTGTAAGCATAGATTTGAGACAAGCATCCCAGATCTATCTTCAGGCAGCTTTTATTTGTGCTACCACTCAGGCAAAAGTAAGTCAATTAATCTTTCTTTCTCTGTTTCCTGGCATGTAATGTGGGAATGGGCACGAAAGCCCAAGAGGGTGTTGTGAGATTAATTAGTTAAAATGTATACCCTGCTATATAAATGCTAATTGCTGTCAGGAGCGTGGGTTGGATTTTCCAGTGACTTGGCTTTGCCAGGCTTTGCACATTTCCATTAGTCCTTTGGGCCACCAAGCACCAGTCTTAAGAAATCCTTTGGCCGAGGGAAATGATGACTTTGTGGTTCCCCATGTTGCGGGGCCAATTTAGAGCAGATTTCCACTGTGGAGTAAACTGGATAAGAAGGGGCATTTTAAGCAAAAATGTATTCGCTGTGCCAGTAATTTGCCAAATTCCCTTTGCTATTATTAAAGACAAATCTGTTTGCATAACAGCTTCTCCCCAGTCTTTTCTTCAGCTGGTGCCTGCAGTGAATCATGTAATTAATTTGGTATTACATGACACTCCAGCCCGTTGCCATAGATTTTATTTTTATTTGTTCATTGAATAATTTAGAAAGCTCTGACAAAATACCCTCAGGTGGATGGCTATAGAAACTTAAAACTCACAGAATTAATTTCAAATAGGCAAATACCCCAAAGAAAAAACTCAATAATAATAATACCATTCTTGCAAATGTTTATGAATACTAATACATGTTTTCAGCACCTATTGCAAAGGAGCCCAATTAACTAAAGACATACTCATTTGACTCATGAAACATTCTCTGAGGGAGATAATAGAAGGTATAATTATTTCCTTTTCCTTTTAAAATGGAATGTATTTAATTTGATTGAAAAGATATTAAGTCTATAGAATCAGCCAAAAATCTTGGTGATTGATTAATATTTAATTTTAGTATGTAAAGGCCTTTAACAAATGCTAATTAAAAAAAAAAGACTGCTCTGGATTTAATTTATGTTATAAAAGGAAAATTCTGACTTCCTCTGTTAGACAAAATAGGCAATACTAACTACTGTAAAAATATCCCCTGTATGTCAGTGGCTTAACACAATAAAATTTTATTTTTCGTTCCTGTTACAGCCCCTTGAAAGTGAGATGGCTTTCCTGAACAATTCTGCTCAGAGCAATGACTGCCATCCAGGCTCCTTCTATCTTGTGATACTAACATTTTCAAGACCTGGCCTTCAGGGTCTCCATATAAGGGGAAGAGGGAACACCAAATATTATGAAGGGGCTTTTAGTTTGTAGAGCACTTCCAGCTGCAATCTATTGCCCAGAATCCAATGACATGGATCCAGCACAATTGCCACAGTTACGTCATTTTTTGTATTTATCAAAGAAGATAAAACAGAATTAATGAGCTTCTGGCCAGTCTGTGCCACAGTCTGCCCTTGTGATCACCCAAAATCCATTTCATACTTCCTCCCAAATTGGTCTGGCTGTGCACATGCTTGTGGTTAAGATGTCATGCTAACTCCCCTTTCCATATCCCTTTTCACAATCACCATTCTCCTACTTTACAAGAGAAAAATCTACCTGCTACTTATCCCCTTTCTTACTATTGCAAATTATTATTCAGGGCTAGAAAGACCTCCAGGTGCCAAATAAAGTGACAAATTTAAATATTGGTGTCAGAAAATCTCCTTAAATCAACATACCATTAACCCCCCAGCAGGGCTACTTCTTTCTCTCCACTTTACCAAAGTTTCTGTTAAGAATGAGAGTCATGTCTTCATAACTGTAGTCTTCTGGCCCAAGTTGGGGAGATCCGAATTCAGATATATTGTAGAATGTGGTTGCAGGAATGATGATAATCTTAGTTTAATGGTCTTGCTTCTATCATCACTAAATTTTGGTCAGAGTACAGACTTCTTCAGTGTAATGCATTTGAGAACAGCATGAAGAAGGTCTTTATGAAATTCAGAAGGAAGTGATACCTTAGTTTATTCTGACAACAAACTTTTTTTTAAAGATTTAAAATCAATTGTCTGCTCTTTGTGTCCATTCGCTGCGTGTTCTTCTGTGACCGCTTCTATCCTTATCAGCAGCACCGGGAATCTGTGTTTCTTTTTGTTGCTTCATCTTGTTGTGTCAGCTCTCCATGTGTGCGGTGCCATTCCTGGGCAGGCTGCACTTTCTTTCGCGCTGGGCGGCTCTCCTTACGGGGCTCACTCCTTGCACGTGGGACTCCCCTATGCGGGGGACACCCCTGCATGGCAAGGCACCACTCCTTGTGTGCATGAGCACTGTGTGTGGGCCAGCTCTACACAGGTCAAGGAGGCCCAGAGTTTGAACCGCAGACCTCCCATGTGGTAGAGGGATGCCCTAACCACCTGGCCAAGTCTGCTTCCCTGACAACAAACTTAATATGGTTAAATTCTAGGCTCTGTCTGCTGGCCAACTGCCTGTCTGTTTCTTTCTCTCGAAACTATATAACTTAAAATGAAAAAATAAAATGACTGTCTTATCAATGCATTTTAATGTAGTTTTTAGAATTAAAAAATGAAATCAAGACTTTTTCTAACAAAGTAGGTATGAAAGGATAGCTTTGCCAGTTAGATTACTTGGTGGATATTTCCTTACTTCCTTCTTTTCTTCCTCCCTCCTTCCTTCCTTCCCTCCCTCTGTGATTATTTTAATTATTATCTAAGCAAATCAAAGCAAAGTACAGAGGATTCTTAAAAGGCCAATATATTATAGGGTTTATATGAAAATAATTATATTCTTTCTGCCCTTATTGACTATTTAGTTTATTTCATCTGGCATTTCCCATCTATATTTTGCTTACCAACATGTATATATTGCTATCTTTCATTTAATCAATGCTAGGCACTAACTTTTCACTTTTTTATTGTAGTAAATGAGAATTCTTTTTTTTAAACTGTCATCCCCTCTAAATATGAGTATGAGACTTGTTGACTTTGAGTTTTTCTTTTGTATGTTGTAGCTTGAGTCTCTAGTATTATGATTATTAAGTCTTCTTCTTAGCTGGTCAAATTTTTTTCATTCTCCTGCCTGGGAGGTAAAGGTCTGTCTGCCCTCAATCTTGGACCTGAATGGGGAAGTTGCGTAGTATGGGAGAGTGCGAATGGAACAAGGGATGCAACTTTTAAAAATAACTTTCAACCGATACTTCATATTTTACATACTTTCCCCATATACTCAATTTTAAGGAACCTGATTTTATCTGCCAGAGTAGTATTGATTATTGGTATTAGTAACAGACAAACCTCAGTTCTCTGTGTCTTGAAATTGCAGAGCTTGGCTGTATGACACCTGCATTGAGGAACCCAAGCAAAGGGAGTCTCAGTCTCTGTGCTTTCATATTTACCAAGGCAGATGGAAAGGGAGCATGGTAAAATGTGCCCTGGCCCTTAAAACACTCACCACTTATGACACTCATTTCATTCTTTTTTAACAAAACAATTTTATTGATACATATTAATACAGCATAAATTCATCCAAGTGTACAATCAACGGTCGTTTCATTTTATTGGCCAAATTAAGTCACGCAAAAACTCAGAAAATTGGGTGAACAGCACTAATGACTCTATCCTGATGCTGCCAGTTCCTGGGCCTTTTCCCGATTCTGCATTGCAGATTGGTTTGTGTTCCAGCTTTCCCCCTGCTGACTTAGGATTTGTCTTTTTGAATGCTCAGCTAGTTACCACTTGTCCATTTTGATGTTGCTATTATATTCTCTCCCATTCTCACTGTTAGTTGGGATTATGTCTTGGAAAAATTTTTACTATCACTTTAGTAGAATTTCAGAAAGGATTGAAATTGCTTGGATATTCAATCTGAAAATCTATTGTTATAATTTTTTATAAACTGAATGAGCAAATTGTGCAACTTTGAAACTTTACTAAAAATATCTTTAAAGAATATAAGGTACATATTTTACCAAAAATATTTTATTGGCAGGTGTGCATTGAGGGTGAGCAGCATTAGATCCTCTCAATCCTTTCTCCCAGTGTATTGGATTTAAAAAGGTGCCTCTAAATGAAAGCATAGCAATTATAAATAATAGTCATTTGTTGAGTCTTGGAAAAGCCAGTTTGTTAAATTTCCCAGAGATTTATAAAGGTGACAGATCCTTTTGCAAGAAATCTTCAAAATTCATGCTTTTATAAAAAATAAAGTAGCCTCTAATTTATTCTTTTAGTTTCCTACTGCTGTAATAATGTTGTCTAACATAAAACCAAAAACTTCATTGACATTTGTTTTCTGTTTATTGCACAGGTAAGTTTGCTCATGAGTTTATGGGTTGCCTGGGCAGTTCTGCTAAGAGGAGCTTAGCTCAGCTGATCTAGTTAGGCTTGGTCTTACATCATTGGTCAGCTATGGAAAGGCCAGATAGCTGAGCTTCTGGGGGTTGGTTAGCTGTGGATTGGGATGCTTTGGCCTTTTATTTACTAGTAGGTGTTACTGGGCTTGTTCTCATGGCAGTAGCAGAGTTTCAAGAGAAAAAGCAAAAGCACACAAGGCCTTTTAACTCCCAGGCTTGGAACTGACACACCAATGCTTTTTCTGTGTTTTGTTGGTCAGTGTAAGTCATAAGGACAGCACAGATTCAAGGGTAGAGATGTAGATTCTCCCTCTTGCTTGGATAAGTGATAGTATCAAATTGAAAAGGGTGTTGATACAGGGAGGAGTGAGAATAAGAGCTATTTTTGCAAATTCTGTCTTGAAAGTTGTCAAGTGATAGAACATTAAAAATAATTTTTGATGATAAATGTATAAATTGGGCATATAGCACAGGAGTTTAAAGAATTGAATGAACTTGTCCTGTTGTTCCTATGAGCAGATTTCCTCAGTTCATTCATATATATATATATATGTATATATTATATATACACATACACACACACACACACACACACACACACACACACACATATAGTCAAAAACTTTTGAATTAATGCCTAACTGCTCTCATTCAAATCGGGCTATCCAGATAATTAAGAGGTACATTTCCAATATAATTTTACATTTGATATTTAATAATTACTTGTGAAACTTGAAAATATATATTATTTAAATTATATTTACTTATAATAAAATTCATGCCAGAAGAAAAAAAAAACAGTTTTGTAATACTTAGAGCTTTATATATTGTACAGAAAAATAAAATGATGAGAAACAAAAAAACTATCAACCCAAGAATATGTTCCTTTAAAAATAATATTATATGTGGGGATAGAGGAATTAATACAAATTAAAGAAGAAAGAGGAACAATATAGAATTTCCAACCATTAGATGAAAGTTATATTATTAGGTGGATATTTGTATGTGTTATATCACTTTGTTATATCACTCATTAAAAAAGTGATATAATTATTTTATTTTTAAATGCCATTATTTACAATATAACACAAGTATATCCTTTTCAATTATTGTATTTAGGGTGAAGATTTTAGATATCAACTTAAATATAAGAAAGATTTCATAGTTAAAAATGCATACACACACATATTTACATATGTTAAGGGATACAAGGTAAAAAGAAGACTTTTAAGATATTGTTCTGGGGCTTGCAGGACTGTCACCCTTGGCCACTGTCCTGTCTTTATAATTGACATCTTGAGATCTCCATCTAGACAACACCCTTTAAAAAGAAGTAATTAAGTATCATTTTAAAATGAATACACCAGTGATTGTTTTTATAATAAAAAATGAGGTGTAAAAATCATTACAAATTGTTTTGATGCTGAGTCATTGAAATTCTAGCACCTTTGCTCCCCCATGAGGATCGCTGAGACCTCTTTGCTTCTTAGGATCTACAGTCCCACTGTCCAGTGTGGTAGCCAGTAGACAAGACACACATGGCTAGCCCAAATTGAGGTGTGCTGTAAGTGTAAAATACTTAATACAAAACCAAAACAAAACAAAATATAAAATAGCTCAATATTTTTTAGGTAATTCGGATATATTGGGTTTTATAAAATATATTATTAAAATTAATTTTACCTCCTTTTTTTTTTTAATGTGACTACTAAGACATTTAAAATGACATACATGGATAGCATTATATTTTTATTAGACAATGCAGGCCTAGAGCAAAAATCAGGGGACTTAGGGAGAATTGTCTGCCATCTTCCTGAGGGTTCTCCTTTCAGTTGCAGTTTCCTCAGTAGAAGAAACTCCTTTGCTCAGGATAATTGAAAGAGCACTCCCTCATACTTGTAGGGTTCAACAGGATCAAGCTAACAGATCAAATCTTTATCCAGAAGATATTCGAAGAACTATAAAGAAAGGGGAGAAGTAATTTCTTCACACCACAGGCACCTACTACATGCTGTTATTAGAGGGAAAGTAATGAAGATGACTCGTAAAAGAGGTTCCGGGAAAAGATAGGGTTTCCTGAAGAGAAGGTGTGTTTTCTGGAGGCCTTTAGCTGTGAGTTGACTCACTGCCCTGCCTTTCTTTTTGATTCTTCCAGAACGCTGCGATGACTGGGGACTAGATACCATGAGGCAAATCCAAGTGTTTGAAAATGAGCCAGCTCGCATCAAGTGTCCACTCTTTGAGCACTTCTTGAAGTATAACTACAGCACAGCCCATTCAGCTGGCCTTACTCTGATCTGGTATTGGACTGGGCAGGATCGAGACCTTGAGGAACCAATAAACTTCCGCCTACCTGAGAACCGCACCCGTAAGGAGAAAGATGTGCTCTGGTTCCGGCCCATCCTCCTCAATGACACCGGCAACTATACCTGCATGTTAAGGTATCCTGACTTTCAGCAGAGACTTCCTCTGTCCATTAGTCCCTGGGTTTTATGCAGATAACTCATTTGCTGTGAAGATGGGGGAGGGAAGGAGGTATTTAGAAAGAGTTAAACTTCTCCTCCCTAGGTTAAGTTAGGTGGGCTGGAGGAGGAGGAAAGACAATGATTGCTACCCCTGAGACCATTTTCCCTAAGTGATTCCTTTTCAGACCTTTAAGCATATAAAAGCTGTCTAAAAACGGGGCCTTGTTTTTTTGCTCCTGTGCCCCGACGCTGGAATTTGGCTACCTTCCTACCCTATCTGGAGACATTCCCCCAGCCAACCAGCAGAGCAGTTAGAAGAGCATATCTACTTATCTGGTGGAGGCACCAAAATCTTCCCATTCCTGAGGTGATTTCTGAACTGGGAAGTCCTTAATCTGAACCATGTGGAATCAGAAGCCTGGGTGTCTTTATGGCTAAAGAGCTATATTCATCCTTCAGTATTTTACTACTTGTATTCTTGGCCCCGAACCCCTAATAAGATGATATCTAGATTATTTTTGACTTTTGGAGCCAAAAAAGTCAATCCAACTACTGTTCATCACTTTTTTTAAGTCAGAAAATGTATCTTTACATTGAGCTAAAATTTACCGTCTACAGATTCCACCCATGGACTCCTTTTTTTCACATGGTAGTCAGAAATCATCCCTGTCACTCCTCCTTGCCTCCTTTCTGCCACTGCCACAAGTGATCTTTAGTTAAGCCCCCCTTCCCCCATCTTGAGGCATACACCTCTACCCCTTCTATTGTATTTAATCTTCATGCATCATAATTGAGGGTATGCTACATAGAAATCACCAAAAAGGATAAAAAATGAACGATCCATTATTTCATAACATTACAAAATCGTGTATTTTTTTTATTATACTTTGTTCCCTTTCTTATTTTCCTATATGTAGACCCAAGTTTTATATCTACCCCATTCATTTAACAAGTGTTATTCAGCACCTACTGAAAGTTACAGACACTATACTAAATGAAAGGAACATAATAATAAGCAAAACACACATGTCCTTGCAGAAGTTGCACTTTACAGAAGATATAGATATTAAAATAATAATACAAATATATAATTTTGTACTATCATAAATTCAATCAAGAAAAAGTCCGAGACCCTTAGAGAATTGGAAACGATTTAGATATGGGGTATGTGGAGGTGGATGAAGGAAGGCATAGAAGATTTCTGTGTGAAAGGTGGGTGGTAGGGGAAGTAGAGACCTTCAGACAAAAGGGGTGGCCTGTACAACATTATAAAAGAATCTAATTCCCAATTGTCCTAAGAAGTTTTTATGCATTTGTTTATTTACTTTTGCATTTCATGGTTAATTTTTTTTAATAGTTGCCTACAACAACTTTAAATGGTTATACCATAATTTTCTTTACAGATTTTGTCTTGGTAGACTTTTCTGTTGATTCCATTGTTTTCTTTGCTGGAAAAGCATTGTGATGGATATTTTTGATCATGCACTTTCTTTCTATTTTTCTTTTTCATGCTTCTATCATCTAAAAATGTCTCTAGAAATAGGATATCAAGGTCAAAAGATAACCCTTTATTATTATTACTTTATCGTTTTGGAAAAATATACTCCTTTCCAAAGGTAGATTATACCATTATCAGCATTGAGAAATATGCCATTCTTGCCGTAGCCTTACCTTCACTAGTACCATTGAGAATGTTTTAAGTATGAAATTATTATATATATGAACATATCTTAAAATATGAATATTTTAGAACATTAATAGAAGTTAATTGTGTCTTTTTCAATTCTGTGATATCAATTAGTATAGGAAATACCTTCATAGCCTACTTAATTCTTATATGACATGAACTTACACATATAAATGAAGTCTCAGTGAATAGCATGACTTTATTGAGCTAGTTTTAATGTGGTTGTTTGTATTAATCAAATACAAATAGAAGCTGACCATTCATTTTATACTTCTCTTTTTAGGAATGCTACATATTGCAGCAAAGTTGCATTTCCCCTGGAAGTTGTTCAAAAAGACAAATGCTTCAATTCCCCTATGAAACTCCCAGTGCATAGACTGTACTTGGAAGTTAGTATGCAGACAGTCTCTTGTCCAAATGTAGATGGATTTTTTCCTTCCAGTGTCAAACCAACCATCACCTGGTATAAGGTGAGCAAACCAGAGGACATTTTATCCTCTCTAAAACTTAGTTGTTGAGTTAAATATATAGAAACAGATTTTTCTCCTCAGATTTTCTGATTCCTTCTGTAATAACATTATACAAATCTTTTACTGCTTCCTCCCTTTGTACCACTTTAAAGGAAGGAGGGGGAGGACACTTTGCCTCAAGTCACCATTTGTGAAATTACAGAACTACCTTTTCTCTATTAACTTTCTATTAAACACCTTTGGAGAGATACTGCTGTTTCAGTATAATCACTGAGAAAGTACAGATAGTAGTTGCTTTGTGGGAATAAAGAAACTGTGATTGGCACAGGGCGCATAGAAAGCCATTAATGATGATGGGCAAAATTCAACTTCAGGGCCAGAATAATGGTTACAAAGAAGTTTACTTTATAGTAATTCATTGAGTTTTACATTTGTTTTGAGTGGTTTTCTGTATCTGTTTTATTTTATCATAAGGTGAGAGAGAGGTGAGACACTGTTTTAAGAGAAATAACAACCAATTGCAATGTATGGTCCTTATTTAAATCCTGTTTCATTCAAGGTTATGAGAAACTCAGGGAAATATGAAAACACAATAGTGACAGCATCAATGAATCATTGTTGCTTTTTAAAATGTGATACTGGATCTGTATTTATGCTTACAGAGAGAGTCCTATTTTTAGAAACACACACACAAATATTTACAAATGAAATTATTTGAGGTCTGTGATTTGTTTCAAAATCATTTTGATGTGTAGTGAGTGGGTATAGATGAAATAAGATATAGTGTGAATTGATCATGGTTGAGGCTAGGTATGGATACAGAAGGTCATAGTATATTCTCCCTATGATTGAAATTTTGCATAGTAGTCAAAAGCATAAAAGATAATTAAAAAGGCAAATATGAAGAATTTTACCGCAATTAATGTAATGTATCTTCCAGTTAAAACATGTGTTCATCTCAAGGTCTCTTGAGGTACATCTGCATCACATCGAGGAGACAATCAAGATCTCTCACCAGAACCCTAGTTTGTTTTTTGTTTACTTTGAATGGTCTGAACAAAAAGAAATCAGTTTTATTCCCATATGTACTCTATCATTCCCTTCCTCCCCTGTCTGTCTGGAATGCCCTCTCTTTACCCAATTCTGGTCTCCATTTTTAATTCTTCCATGAATTAAATTCTTTTTCAGAATAGATTAAATAGTACTGGCTACTGCCTTTATGAAATGTTCCCTGTTCCCTCCATTTGGAAATAATTTTCCCTCATATAAATTCCCATAGAAGTTTATTTATGCCTGTTTCAATGCCACTTTCCACTGTCTTTATTGCGCTTAGTAATTCATTCATGCATACATTAAACATACTTGTTAAAGATCAACTGTCTTCAAAGGGCTGTGGAGAACACAGTGATGAATGAGATAAATGCCTCACCCTATATAGCCCCAAAGGAGTTCACAGTTTAATATAGACAAATAAATATTCTTACTCATAACAAAATGTAGGAATTTAAGTTGTTTTTAATCAGAGGGAGAGATTTACATGCATGTACCCTATGAGACTTTCTTGAAGGCAATGCCATGCCATATCCATCTTTTTATCTCCAAATATTCCCAGATTTCTGTTTTTCCTGACAGGATGAATGGTGGTGCCATTAACCAAGATATGAAATAGTGGAGGAAGAGCAGGTTAAGGGGTAAGCAATGGATTTAGGTAATGTCATGTTGGAGTTTGAGGTGTCAGTGAGACAGCTAGGTGGCAGTGAGCAGCAAGTTGAGGCTATATGTATATGGGTCTGGAACTTAGCAGAGAGATCAAAGATGAAGGCAGAAAATTGGATGCATCTTCATGGTAGTTGGAGACTGAATAAAGTGAGACTTTATTCAGAAGCAAGAAACAAGAAGACTGAATAAAGTGAGAAGAGAAGAGGGAAGCAGAAAACCTGGGAAGAAAACTGAAAAAAAATGTATTGAAACCATCACCATGGGAGCTGAAATCTAGCTATGTGTAGGCAACTAGAGAAGATAACCAGACCCTGCACATCTTTTTAGTCTCTGATTATGAAAAGGTTACTACTGATGTATGGTGTACTGCTTTTCATTTCTCTACGTTTGGGTAATACCCTTTAATCTCAAGAGTTCTCCTATCTTGGAAATAAAATTACGGGTTTTGGTAGCTGCATTCCATGATTACTGTGTAACAGTGCTGACTTTGCTTTCTATTTTATATCTTCTACTGTCTTTCTCAAGCATCCATTTAGGTACCTTAGGCCTAGTTCTTCTTCAGCTTCCTTTATTTATTTATTTATTTATTTATTTTTATTGATTTTGTAAAAATATTACATTAAAAAATATATATATGAGGTCCCATTCAACCCCACCACCCCCACCCGACCACTCCCCCCCAGCAACACTCATTCCCATCATCATGACACATCCATTGCATTTGGTAAGTACATCTCTGGGCACCTCTGTACCTCATGGTCAATGGTCCACATCATGGCCCATACTCTCCCCCATTCCATCTAGTAGGCCCTGTGAGGATTTACAATATCCGGTGATTGCCCCTGAAGCACCTTCCAGGGCAGCTCCAAGTCCCAAAGACGCCTCCACATCTCGTCTCTTCCTGCCATTCCCCATACCCATCAGCCACCATGTCCACTTTTCCCACTCCAGTGCCACCTTTTCTCTGTGGACATTGGATTGGTTGTGTCCATTGCACCTCTGTGTCAAGAGGAGGCTCAGATTCCACATGGATACTGGATGCAATCCTCCAGCTTTCAGTTGTAGGCACTCTAGGCTCTATGGTGTGGTGGTTGTCCTTCTTCAACTCCATCTTAGCTGAGTGAGGTGAGTCCAATAAATCGGATTGTAGGTGCTGGAGTCTGTTGAGGCTCAGGGCCTGGCTATCACATTGTCAGTCTTCAGCTTCCTTTTTACTAGCTTGTTGAAGCAGCTGAATTCTAGAATTTCTGGTGATCTGCTCAGGGTTCAAAACAGTCAATATGGATTCTGAATTTGAGTTTTTTAACATTGTCTTTATATCTATGTAATCTTAAGACTATCTCTTCCCTTCTCTCAATTTCTCTACTCTCTAATAGAGACCTTAAAGTTATCCAAACTTCCATTTCTGAGTTTCTAGATACCTTTATTTTTTTTAATAATATATTTTTATTTTTTCAAAGATGCTTAGATTACATAAATGTTACACAGAAAATATAGGGATTCCCATATACCTCGCTCCCCATACCTCCTATACCCTCACACATAAACAGCATTCTTCATTAGTGTGGCACATTCACTGCAATTGATTAACACATCCTGGGGCATTGCCACTGAGCATGGACCATAATTTACACACAATTCTGCCTGTTATGGGAAGTTAATGTAAGGAAGCATCTACAGGACCTTGTAATAAGAAATGTTTTCATGGACTTCATGCCCAAAGCACAAGCAGAGAAAGGAAATATAGATAAATGGGATCTCCTCAAAATTAAAAAGTTTTGCACCTCAAAGGAGGTTACCAAGAAAGTAAAAAGGTAGCCTACCCAATGGGAAAAAATATTTGGTAACCATATATCTGATGCAAAATACCAGAAATTGGTTGGTTTGTATAAAGGGTATTTATTTGGGGTAGGAGCTTAGAGATACCAGGCCATAAAGCATAAGTTACTTCCCTCACCAAAGTCTATTTGGAGCAAGATAGCTGCTGACATCTGCGAGGGTTCAGGATTCCTGAGTTCCTACATTCCTGGAGCTTTCTTTTTTTTTTTTTAAAGATTTATTTTTATTTATTTAATTCCCCTCTCCTCCCCCGGTTGTCTGTTTTCTGTGTCTTTTTGCTGCGTCTTGTTTCTTTGTCCGCTTCTGTTGTCGTCAGCGGCACGGGAAGTGTGGGCAGCACCATGCCTTGGCAGGCTGCTCCCTCCTTCGCGCTGGGCGGCTCTCCTTATGGGTGCACTCCTTCCGAGTGGGGCTCCCCTATGCGGGGGACACCCCTGTGTGGCATGGCACTCCTTGCGGGCATCAGCACTGCGCATGGGCCAGCTCCACACGGGTCAGGGAGGCCCGGGGTTTGAACCGCGGACCTCCCATGTGGTAGACGGACGCCCTAACCACTGGGCCAAAGTCCGTTTCCCCCCTGGAGCTTTCTTTACTCTGGCTTCAAGGTTCCTTCCTTCCTGGGGCTGGCTTCTCTTTCCTCTGCATGCTGACTTCCCAGGGCTCCAGTTTAAGTCTTCAGCATCAAACTCCAAAATCAAAACTCCAACATTAAAAGACCTCAACTCTGTTTTTCACCATGCCTTTTATCTGTGAATCCCCACCCACCAAGAGGTGGGGACTTAATGCCCTAATCAAAACTCAATCATGCCCATGTATAGATCAGATTACAAGCATTATCCACTTTTTCTTTTTGTAAATTCATCAATTTTATCAAACTGCTACAGAGCCTAACATCCAGCATATATAAAGAAATTCTATACCTCGAAAATAAAAAGGCAAACAACCCATTTAAAACATGGGCAAGCAACTTGAAAAGATACTTTTCCAAGGAAGAAGTATAAATGGCTAAAAAACACAGGGAAAGATGCTCAACATCACTAGCTTTTAGGGAAATGCAAATCAAAATTACAGTGAGATACCATCTTACACCCTTTAGACTGGCGGCTATTAAACAGAGGACTATAAGTGTTGGAGAGTATGTGGAGGAATGGGAACCCTCATCCACTGCTGGTGGGAATGTAGAAGTGTCCAGCCATTGTGAAGGACAGTTTGGGGGTTCCTCAAAAAACTAAATATAGAACTGCCACATGATCCAGCAATTTCACTGCTGGGTATATACCCAGAAGAATTGAAAGCAAGGACACAAACAGACATATGCACACCAATGTTCATAGTGGCATTATTCACTATTGCCAAAAGTTGGAATCAATCCAAATGCCCTTCAACAGATAAACAAAATGTGGTACATACATACAGTGAAATAATACTCTAGGTATCTTTAAATGTGGGTTTTTCCAGCTAATCTGGTAGCTAATACCAATCAGTCATTTTTAAGGCACAAGATATAAATTCTATTATTGGTATGTTATGGTTAATAGCCAGAAGTGAAGTTTTCCATTGTTTTATAGGTCATTATAAAAACTCCCCCACCTTGGAAAACGTGATATTTTTGAGATTCTACCATATAATTACATATAGCTGAAGTTCATTCACTTAAAATACTATATTATACATCATTGTGCATATTTATCCAATCTGCTTCTGGTGAATGTTTAAGCTATTTATCATTTTTCACTATTTCAAACACTGTACAATGAACAAGCTTACAGATCTTCTTGTATATATCCTGTGAGAAGAAGAAATGCAGTGGGATCAGGGTCATATAGTATAGATATTCAAGTTTACTAGATATTGACAATTGGCTTTCTAAGGTAGATGTATCTATTTACATCATCTCCCCCATTGTGACATATCCTTGTCAACAGTTGGCATTATCAGACATTTAAATTCTTGCCCGTTGTGAGGTTGAACATCTTTTCATAAATGAATTTGCCATTCAGGTATTTAGGCTCTCTTTACTGTGGACTGCTTTTTCCTTTGACCATGTTCCTTTTCCATTGTTTGCATTTTTCTTAGATATGTGGAAGTTCATGGTGTATACTTTCAATATATATATTTGGCTATGTGTTTTGAGAAATATCTTCTTCCAAATATGCGATGCTTTTTGCATCTTTTCTTACTTTGTTATCAACTGAGCTGCCTAACTTGATGTTGTAGAAATAATCTTTTAGTATTATGAATTACTCTATTAGGATTACAAAGAAACGTTGGTTTTAATAAGTTCCTACAGATTTTCTGTCCTATTAGCACCAAAATGAAAACCATTGCATTGAAAAAAAGAAAAGGAAACTAACCTTTCTTGCATTTTACTAATAAGGCAGCGTGTTAGGCACTTTATATATTATTTTTATAACACTCACTATTCCTTGCAAGGTAGATATTATCTAAATGGATTAGGAAACAGAGGCTTATAGAGGTAAATAATAGTATAATTGAGTCCAGAAATTGTTCAAAATATTTAACTCAGTGATTAAATTAACTTAATTTAACTTAACTTAGTATGACTTAATTCTTTCACAGTGCTTATGAAGTAGACTCTGTTGTGTTGCCCACTTTATAGTGGAGCAAACTGAGATATAGAGTGATTGAATAAATACTTTCTGTTTCAGAGCTGGGAGTCATGGTTCAACCTTATGCAGTCTTTTTTTGTTTTTACATTATAATATATACTTTTATATTATGTATGTAACTTACTCAAAACAATCCAGCTGATAATGGGTGAATTTGGGATTTCGGGCCAGTTGTGTGTGGCTATAAAGCCTATATTCTTCAAAACTGACACGGAGAAGAGTGGTCTCGTCTTTACTTATGGGGCTTAGAGCACTTTGAAGGGCAGGGCAATCTTTGAATCCAAGTTGGGTTGTTGGGTTGTAGGCTGAACTGTGGAGTTTAGAGTTACCTGTGAATAGGAAGACCCTAGGAAATCAGAGAGGGGCTCAACAAAACTGACATGAGAGAGCAGAAGACCCAATGTTACTATGTCAGAATTGCAAAGGAAATGGGAAAAGCATGGATTTTCTTCTTCTACAAGTTTTTTCTTTCTCTCTCCTCCTCTCTTCTTCATGGCATGGTTTCCTTCATTCAGGGCCCAGAATTCACAGTTCTCTATTTCAGCAATCCTGGTTGTTAATTTGATGTTCAGTAGCGTTTCTTTTTAATAAACATGTTTTGTAACTAGCCTGGAAAGCAAACCAGAGTTTGTAAGTGATTTACAGAATTTCAAATAGCCATTTTATAAAAGAATTTCTGGAGTATAATATGTATAAAAATGGGAAACTGCCTTCTTATTTATATATATAGGGACCTCCAAATATATGGCAATTATGACACAGATGAGTGTATCAGTCTGCAAAAGGACTGCCAATGAAAAGTACCTGAAATCTGTTGGTTTTTATAAAGGCTATTTATTTGAGGTAAAAGCTTATAGTCCCAAGGCTGTGAAAAGTACAACTCAAGGCACTATAAGAGGTGCTTTCTCACCAAAATCAGCTGCCACCTGTTGAAACAAGATGGTGGGCAATCTCTGCTTGGTTATTCCTTCCCCTCCAGGTTTCCTCTTCCTGTTGAGCTCCATGGGCCCAGCCTCTTGAAGGCTTCTGCTTCAGTAGTCCTGGAGCACTCTTTCTTCTGGCACAGGGCTTGTTTCTTTCCAGGCCTCCTATATCTACCTTGGTTATTTTATTCTCTTCCCAATTTCAGCTATAAGCTTTCAGGCAAAATGATTTGTCTCCCTGGGGCCTCAGCTGTTTGAGCCTTCTTCTTGTCACATGGTCAGATCAAAAATGACTTAGCTCTCTGTTCCTGTGCATCTTCTTGAGTGAGTGTCCATTTATACCAAACCCAGCAAGGGGTGGAACCTCAGTCTGAGTCACACTCACTGACATAGTCAAATCAAAAGTCCAAAGCAATCTTAACAGGTAATCTAATCAAAAGCCCCTCAACGGAATTTAATTTAATCAAAAGATATCACACCCAGAGGAAAAGACTAGTTTATAAACATAAT
This sequence comes from Dasypus novemcinctus, assembly GCF_030445035.2. Lineage (NCBI taxonomy): Eukaryota > Metazoa > Chordata > Mammalia > Cingulata > Dasypodidae > Dasypus > Dasypus novemcinctus. Next base: position 65,857,967 of record NC_080676.1, read on the forward strand.
CTGTCTCTTTTTGGTATTTATAACATAATTTCAAACTGTCACAGTGAGTGTGATCCTGTTAATATTTTGTTATTATTATTACATTCACTTATAGACCTGAGCTGTAAAATATGGCAAGTCATCCTACTTTCCATATTACTAATTTCCTTTCTCATTGTTAAAAGTGGATATTTGGAATTTTATTTTCCAGAGACATTTATAAAAGAAACGTCATTTCCCCCCTCTTACTGAGGATCAGAGGAACTACTTTATCAAGTGTTTTCGATATTACATTTATGGCAGCTGCTAAAATGTTCTCATCTGCCATTTAGCAGAATGAAGAAGAAAGTCCATGGATATCAATTTGAAATGCTGCTTGTCCTTCTATCCAGTGTACTCATAAAAAATGGCATATTACCTCTACTTCTAATTTTTAGCATGGAAGTAATAAGAATTGGTCAGTTATTGTTTATAAATCTTTCTCAGAAAATAAGAAAATCTTTGCTTTTTCTGAGAAAGTGCCGTCAGGAAAACACATTTCTGCCAGGCTTGGCTTTCTTTGTTGGCATAACCCATGTTGTTGGGAAGTTAGTCCAAGGTCTGTGTAATAGACTTTATTTTAAAAGTGCATGTTTCAATTTGATCTGACAACTTAGTTAGGCTGGTTCTTTCTCTCTTTTCCCTACAACTCCTATATGTGATTTTTAACCTTTGATATGAAGGGAGTATATGTCATTTTCTTTCAGAACTATATATGTAGAATTCCATATATGCTTATACACACAGCTTTGCCATATAGTTTCAGGGCTTCCAAGGTCCCAAGATTTATTCTTTAAGCTTAAAGTGCAATTCAAATTGCTATGAATTCTCAAGGCCAAATCAGGCCCAGTGAATCACCTGCTCTATACTTTGGTAGCACTGAATTCATTACTCATCTTTGTTACTATAATGATTGTACTTCTTTCTTCTGTATAGGTAGAGTCCACTCTCCCTTTATTTCCCTTGAATATAAAGCATACAGTATAAAACTTAGCCAATATGTAATAAACTTAGGAATTTATTAAATAATTGAATAAATTAGATTGAACTGTACAGTACATGAAAATCAGGCTGTTTTTGTTTTTATTGGCCACTGTATGTCCAGCTGCTTATACCATTCCTGTCATAAATACTTTTCCTGTAAACCGTGGAGGCTTAATTCTGTTCATTGGAAGTGACAGGTTTACAGAACTGTTATGAGACTGTGTGGCAAGCCTTGAGGGCATTGTCTACTTTGTTGACCAACTTAAACTTGGAAGCAAAGGCTTTAGTAGATATTCCCAACTGTTCAAACCTTTTATGTGAGATCAACTCTTTGTACACCTACTTTTACTCTCCCTATCCATCATACCACTCACCCACTCCATATCTGATTATCCATACACTCATGTTTTTCTCATCACATAATACTCTTATGAGCACTCAACTCCATGTCTTTGTGTCTTTGCTTCTATAATTCATATTTTAGTCATGCAATACGAATGCATTTAGTACCTCCCATGTGCCAAGTATTGGGCAATTTGCAGGACATGAAGGTATGGTACTCACCCACCCCTACTGCCCCCATAGAATTAAATTTTCTAAAGGAGGTGTCAAAGAATAAATGGTATCAGACATTGTTAACAGGCAAGGATGATAATTCAAGGGGCTGCTATCACTAGGGAAGAGAGAATAGAACTCAATTTTGTCAAAACAAGGGGCAGCAGGCATTTTAAGGGCTGGGAGTGGGTTGGAGGAAAAGAACTGGGAAGATGTAAGGGGAACTGCCTATTTAGTAGCTTCTCAGGTACCTGGGTAGCATAAGGGTTGGGGTAGGGGAAGAGGGGAGGGAAAGATCTAGGGCAAGATATTTAGAATCGTTAGGGTCTGAACTTATCTTTTATCCCCCTATCCCCTGGGAGTATGAGTTGTTTTTCTCTACAGTCCGATAGCTGCAAAATTAGTTTTAGGATGGGGAGGTAGGAGGACGTGAGGAGTAAGACTGGCAGTGTGGTCAAGAGAAAGAAAAAGTCTTGGTCAAAGGAGATAGAAATGAAGACCTATCATTATAATAAAGTTACTTAGCCCTAACAAGGAGGGCAAAATGCTGTGAGAGTACAGTACTCTCAGAAGTTGTTCACAGTTTTTCCTGTGTCTCCCATACGTCCCCTCCTCTCCAATAGCTGTTAATAGTCTATTTATCCTTTAAGATCCAGTCCAGGTCTTCTCAGAAAGTTTTTGAAGAATGTTTTTTGTTTGATCTTCCCCACCACACATCCCATAGGCCTTTCGTTGCACTTGTGGCAGTCTTCCAATAGACTATAAATACCTATAGGTTAGGAACTGCATCTGTCTGTGTCCTCATTCGTTTATTTACACCTTGTTGTTTGATGGAATGGAAACACTGTCCTTACGTAGTCATGACATCCTTCCTTATCCCCCCTTCCCCCTACTTCCTCACACAATTCATTTTCACTTAGAGATCTCTGTCATTTCTTGTGCTCTTCTTCATCTCTACATTGTGGTAGGTTACCACGACAACCATTGTGCGGTTGTCAACTTCTCTCTTAAAATTCAGAATGAGGAACTGATGGGTCAGCTAGAAGGATGACTAGTTTTCTAGTCAGACAAGTGTTTGCTTCAGAGTGGAAAATTTACCTACTACCAATCCATTCCTTGTATTTGGAAACATGCTTCTTAGTCTTTGGCTGTCCAAATCTTTGTTCATATCTGTTTTCTTCTGGATTGCAAAAAAAAAAAATTTAAATCTTTGTAAAATTTGCAGGATTTATTTTTAGGAATGCTTTATTGTGTTAAAAAAATATCCTGTATGTCTTAGGTGCTTATGCTGAAAGGTCTATGGGACTGCTTATAAAAAATAGAATAATGGACAAAAGCCAAACTACAGAGAGAACTAATGAGACATAACAGGCTAAAGTTACTGAGCATTTGTAGTTCAACAGTGTCCTGAAAATACTGCCACTGCATATGCAAATGTAGAATGAAAAATATTTCCTTGATTTCCTTTTTAAAAATGCTGTAGGTCTAATAGCTTTGAAGTGGCTACAGAAATTTCCTTTCAGCATATTCTTAAGAAATGCTGTTGACAAGTTCAATATTAATATCAGACTTCTCATCCTGAGGAGTGTGCTTTTCCAGTTCCTTGGTAATGGCAGAATCAGCCTCATTTAAGTGCAAGATGCACATCGCACTAACACTGGGGCTGGGCCCAGGGCTGGCATAGGTGCAAGACCACAGTATAAGGTTCAAGGCAACAATGGATGGGGTCAAAAGCAAGGCCTGGAAACAGATAGATTTAAGTTTGAATTCCAGCTCTGACAGTACCTAGCTCTGTTACATTAATAGTTACTTAATTTTTCTAGGTCTTTGTTTTCTTCTGATCTTTTAAATGGGGATAAGAGCATCACAGACTTTAAGTTTGGAATAAGCATCAAATGACATAATAGAATACATGTAAAATGTGTATTGGTATAATTTTTCCAGCCTCAATTCACTCACTGCTGAGGAGAGGTGTTCATTTTTAAGTAAAAGCTAATGAAAGAGTCAACAATCTAGTGATCTGAGTTTTAGCTCTGCACTGTTACCTAGAAAAAAAATTTTTTTTTTCCCATTTGTAATGCTAGACCCTATTAAGTTTGATTGGTCTCCTTCACAGGGATTTGAGAACAGCTAAGCTAACAAGTGAGGGAAAAAATATCTTTGGACTGTTCAAATTAAAGGTGCCACAAAAATCAAATGGCATCTATAGATATTTAAACATGTTTAAACTAATGCTGACATAAATTCATTATAAGAACACAGACCTTTCGGACTTTATACTTTGTGATAACCTAGGAGTAGGAAAATAGTTTGCTGATGTGACAAGTGTCTAGAAGCTTTGTATCAAAAAAGGATAAATTATCGTCAGAAAATTGGGGCATGTCTCAACTTCCTCTTAATGTTCTTCTCCATGAAACAAAAGTTCAGTGCTTTTCTTAAAAGACATATTTCCTGTGACAAAGAATTACAACATATGCCAGTTTGTATAACTGTCAAGTTTCGAAACACCTTCTCCAGGAATTGAAGTAAGGAAACCTAAAGTATATAAAAATTAAAGTTGAAATATGTGGATACTAGAAATTGGAATAAAAGTCAGTCATAAGCTCCCAGAATTTTAAAGATCTAAAGGGCCTTGGGGATAGCCTAATTCAAACTCCTTATTTTGTAGTTTAAAAAACATTTGCAAAGTCATATACCCAGGATATGGTACTTGAGAACATTTAATTTTATTTTTTATGTAAAAATACTTAATTTATTGGATTACACAAATCCAATTAATTGTGAAGGTATAAGTTAAAGTGTATATTTTTGACATAGATTATTTTTTAAAGGAAAGGAATTTTTCTAAAAGTAAACATTTGCATATATATTTTTATTTGCATATATTTTTATTATGAATGATATATTTTTTCCATAAAAGAAAAAAATTAAACAATATAGCCTGAGACTGAGAGAACCAAAACAGGAATCTAGTTACATTGAATGAAGTCTTTCAATCCTCAGATTTAAAAAATCAACAAAGTTATGTGCAAGTATAACTTTGGAACAGAAATAAATTCCAAGGTCTTGTAAACCTCATGGAAAATCCTTCTTTAATTTCAGATTCTGGAGTAATAATTGTAAAATGGCATGAAGTACAAGGCAGACAAACAAAAGTTTGGAAATGATTGATAGATTCAACAGAGTTAATGCCTAAATCAGACATTAAATTGAGGCCTTATTTGTTAGAGCAATTGGATTTCTGAGTTAATGTAATCAGTGAAGAAATGGAAAAAAATGAAAAAAAAAATTGTTTTCTAAGTAGTAGGGCTTTCAGTTGCTCAAGTTTCCTTAGTCATTATTTCAAAACTTTTAACTTTGCTTCACCATCAACATGGGATTCCCAGAATTTAAAAACTGGATTCTGAGACCAGAGGCCTTTACTGTTGAATCCACATCCCATTCAGAAGTTTAACATTCCTTTTGCAAAAAACATCATGACAGTAGTTTATTCATTCTTTGAAGAAAAATTTATCAAATACTTTACCAAAATTATTTTATAAAATGTGTGGCATAGATATTTGTATGTTCTGTACAAAATTAGATGTGAGTGTGCATGTGTTATTTATTTTGTATGGATGTATATAAATACTAAATATATTTTCTTTTACTTTTTCTAGGGTTGTAACCAAGTACAGAACTTTAATAATGTAGTACCTGAAGGCATGAAGTTGAGTTTTCTTACTGCCTTGTTTTCAGATAATGGAAATTTCACATGTGTTGTTACATATCCAGAAAATGGGCGTACTTTCCATCTCACCAGGACTTTGACTGTAAGGGTGGTAGGTAAGCATGATTTTTATTAGGTACACACAAAAAATACCATAATCTTGTTTTGGTTCTTAATAATTTATTACATACAAGTATGTAAACGCTATGAGAAAAGAAGCTTATTGTTTGTTCACTGTACTATCCCCAGAGTCTTGAGCAATTCCAAGTACATAGTAAGTGTCCAATAACAACTGGCTAACTGAATAATATGTGAATTAAGTAAAGGTAGTTTGGGGAGTGAAGAAGAGTACCTGAAATATTTATGTTCAAAATTATATCACTGCCACTTATTAGAAGTATGACTTTGATGAAGGCACCCATCTCCTTATCTTTACTATAAGATGAAATCATCCTAACTTTCAGGGAAGTTTTCAATATTGAAAAGAATATACAGATACTGTTTAATGAGGCAAGCAGTAGAGGTTCAGTGAATGGTAGTTAATATTATTGTCATAAAAGTGTTTTACTTGGATTATATAAACTATATCTTTCAGTATACTGAAATGCCTGTAGGTAATGCTGAAGATACTTGCTGACAGTTTCAACCATTGCTTTGCACTTAGAAAACTGAATAATGCTGAGTTAGGGATTAATTAAGTGGAAAAATAAAATGTTTAGAGCTTAGCATGAATGGAATTTATTTTATTTATTTATTTTTAGACATTTTTTAATTATTATTATTTATTCCCCCCCCCCCCCGCCGTTGTCTGTTCTCTGTGTCTATTTGCTGCGTGTTCTTTGTCCACTTCTTTTGTTGTCAGGGGCACGGGAATCTGTCTCTTCTTGCTATGTCATCTTGCTACATCAGTTCTCCGTGTGTGTGATGCCATTCCTGGGCAGGCTGCACTTTCTTTCGCGCTGGGCGGCTCTCCTTGTGGGGCGCACTCCTTGCGCGTGGGGCTCCCCTATGTGGGGGACACCCTTGCCTGGCACAGCAGTCCTTGTGCACATCAGCACTGCAGGTGGGCCAGCTCCACATGAGTCAAGGAGGCCCGGGGTTTGAACCGCAGACCTCCCATGTGGTAGACAGATGCCCTAACCACTGGGCCAAGTCCACTTCCCCATGAATGGAATTTAGAGGTCAAATAATGAACAATCTCACTTTATATTCATCTTGGCAATTTTTTCTAGCATATATTATATATATATATAGATATAGATATAGATATGTGTGTGTATAAGTTGACAAAAATGTGTCAATTTTTGAAATGCTGGGCAAGCATGCTTGGTGACCCTTATTTATAGATAGAGAAAGTGACAAGCACAGAATTGAGGGACAGGGTTTCCCTACCCAACATTCAAGTGATAGCAGTTCATTTTGTAAAGCTGCAAATTACTGAGTACCAATAGTGGGTGCTTAATATACACTGTTTAATTTAATCTTCATAATGATCCTATGAGGTGAGTTTATCCTCAGTTGGGGAAATTGGCTTTTCAAGGATTACGTAAGTCCCAGGCTTATACGGTAACTATGTAACCAAGTCAGGATTAGAACCCTGGTCATTAAATTTTAAAGCCCATATTCTTAAACACTATGTTATTATATAAAACACCTTCCTGAAATTTCTACTTCAATTCATGAAGACTGAATGTCATAAAGTTTAGCAATTCTGTGTGTACATGTAACTATATAATATATCAGGTGTGGTGACTTACATGCTGTCCTTAAAATTATGATTTTGAATTTCCATTCACTTATAACTTACTCATTTAATACTTTTTAAACCAAATCCCGTGCTATACGCTCTGGACATGTTAAGGAAAAATCTATATCTAGGAAAAAAACTATCGATTAAGAGAAGAAAGCAGTTAATTGTTATATAGTATAAGAAGTCTGTCTTCTATAGGTTTTGGAGGCCAAGAACACTGGTTAAGCATTCTATCCTGAAACATGGAGTATACTCAAGATGCTTTGTTTGTTATTTTCTGTTTTAAACAAATGAAATTATGTAATTGAGTATGTAATGGGACTGTGGACCCACTCAAGAATTGATAAATGATGCCAGGAAGTTGGGCAAGACTTTAAAGAAGAGCATATTTTTGAAAAGGACCATGAGGGATAAAGGTGAATAATTTAATTTAATCTCCCTTTTTCTTTTCTCTCTATCACAGGCTCACCAAAAAATGCATTGCCCCCCCAGATGCATTCACCCAATGATTTTGTAGTATATGAGAAAGAACCAGGTAATTACAGATATGCCTATGTTGCCTCTGAATTTCAGTTAAGTTTTTTAATAACAAGGAATAAAATAAACTTCTCCTCTGCTATGAAGGAGCAGGGAATGGAATTTGGAGGCAGAATTGTGAAAATGAGAGGTAACAAGTGACTGAATTAGTACACCCCGATTCATAACTCTATTACATGTTGACCGTGGTTTTCTGGGTCTCCTTTTAGTTCTCATAATTTTTCATTCTAGACAAAAAGCATTGTAAATCTAAGAAGACAAAATTCTTTTATTTCTTCTGATTCAAAGCAGTTAAGGTGAAAACCATAGAAATTTTTAATGTTTCCTATATTGCATCCTATATATTTTCACTTAAAAACTCTGTGAGAGGTACAAAAGAGCATACATTTAAACTCTAAGAAAGAGGCAGTGTCATCATAGATGCAGAACAACACCAAAAATTAATGTAAGTTTATAGATACCCTGATCTACCCTGAAAAAGAACAGAAAGCACACTAAGGTTCTGCCAACCCCAAATGGACTGTGTTTCCTAGAATTAATAATAGCTTTATGTAGTGATAGGTTCACTTTTCCTGCTGCCAGAGGAAACTCTTATTGATCACCTAAATATGTTTCATATACCCATCATATTATGGTTACAGAAACATTCCCAGGTTCATGCCCAGTTTAATCTTCCTTGGTGACCTGTTGATATAGAAAACATGGGGAAAAATAGGAGAACCTTACATTGGGAGGGAGATAGAGTATGACCACTTAGACAAATATGAGCTCAAGTTAGGGTAGCCATATAATTTGCCATTTAAACCCAGGTAGTTTTTGAGAGTGAAAACAGAAAATATTAATAATTAGCTAGGAGAGCAGATATAAAACAGAACTGTTCTTTACAAACTTGGATGTAAGGTCAGGGTAGATTAAATTCTGGTATGCCACTTAATAACAATTTGACCTAGAAATATCATTAAGTATCTTTAAACTTTAGTTTTCTCATCTGTAAAACATGACTTTAAAAAATACCTCTTAGGATTTTAAGATTAAGCAAGATCACTTAAAATAGGTATAGATATTTAACACAGTGACTTGTACAAAGTCCTCAGTGAATATGTTTGTTATCACTGCTTCTGTGGTTATTAGTACTATATTTTGCATAGAGCCCCTTAACCTAATTTTCCATCTCAGAAGAATAGAGGAGAATTCTCTTGGTAGATTATCTTTAAATGTTTGATAGCTTTAGCATTTCAAGACAAGACAGAGTCTGTCTTATCAGTCCTCTCCATGATGGCATTACGGCATCTTCCCTGAGCCAAGGGCCAAAAATTTGGAGGACTTTTCCTTAGTCACCCATTGTTAGTGAGGAAAATAACAAAGAAAAAGAGTAATCTGGGGAGGTTGAGGGCTTTAAACATGATCATTCTGCTAATTTTATATAAAGTTGGTGGTCTTCTTAGTTTGTTTTGAAATGGAGTGTGGTACCTTACCTATGAACTTTATCTGCTCACTTTTTTTAGGAGAAGAGTTAATCATCCCTTGTAAAGTCTATTTTACTTACCTGAAGGACTCTCGCAATGAGATTTGGTGGACCATTGATGGAAAAAAGCCTGAAGACACCACTGAAGTAGTCGTTAATGAAAGGTATCATGGGGATAGGGAAGGGTTGACTGACCTTGTCCCTCATATCATGCCCCCGATGTATTCTATTCAATGAAAATAAAAGTTCTCATTTTTGCCTATCATTAACAAACATCAGCAAGAATTTTGAAGTTTTTGTGGCTGCATCCAAGGCAGCATTACTGAACTTGCCATTCAAGGACCAGATGCAGCCTGATGACTGTTAAAAAAAATTGAATTAGAATGCCTTTAGACTTGGAAAAGTCTGCCCAAAGGGCAGGGCTCCCTACTTTCTTAGGCCCAGCAAGAGTCACACATTTCTGATACCCACTTGGAAGTGGATGAAGTGCAAGTTCCATGTGAATGAAAAGGCCACAGTAATATGCTGTCGATACATGAAAGCCTATTAGTATGTCTGTATTCTTCTTTTTCTCAATTCTGGAATTTGGGCCTATGTGTTTGTGCCTCAGAAAATTGTCTTGTGGTGAGTATGTTTCCTATCTTCCACCTTCTCTTTCTTAATTTATATATCACATATGTCACCTTAAAAATAAAAATTTTGTGAATATCAATAAAATTCATCCATGTTCTTTAAACTTTCTTTTAAAAGTGGATGGGTAGTAATATAGCACACTCTTAAAATAACAACTGGAGGTCAGTTTATTCCTAAGTAAGCCTTATTTATTTATTTATTTACTTATTTACTTTAAAGGGGGTTGGCAGGGAGGAAAGTGTTGGTCTGTGGAGATGAAAGAGTCCTCTGTAAGTAAAGCATATCCTTTTCAGAGAGCAACTGATTCAGTGTAGCGACTAATAAAAATTAGCAGTTGACCAACTACTTGACAAAGTAGGTTTAAGCCTTATGCCTTATTACCTATGTACAGATAGATCTTAGTCAGTTTGAACTTCTGGTACACAAAGGATTTCTTTCCTAAAGGTAAATTAATATTTTATGCAGTAATTATAAAATACCTACTTTGCACAAGGAACTCTGCAAGATACTTTAGTCCCTAACTAGGAAGAGCTTATGAGGAATAACAATAACTAAACAGACAATGAAATATAATGAATAAAAGCAAATATTATGGGATGATTGAGTAGGGGATACCAATCAGTTTTAGAGGGTTAGGGAATGCCTTTCAGGTGACATGGCGCCTAAATTGAACTTAAAGAGTGATTGGAAATTAACTAGATAAAGAAAAGGGAAGAATGTTCCTGGCAAGAGGGCTATCATGTCAAAGGCCTAGAGGTTAAAGAATCAGATCGTATTCAGAGGCACAAAAGGAGCTCCCTGAAATTGGAGCAGTTTTTACAAAAGTAATTGATGAAATATGTGGCTGGAGGAGGAGAGTTGTTGGCCGTTTACAGAATTCTAAACATTGTACTTCCCATCTTTAACAATAAGGAAAATCAATTTTCTCCTTCATGTTATTGAAATACATACTTTGGCTATCCCAAAACAAAATGAAATAATTTATATCAAAGAAGATAATTAATACATTACATTCTAATCTCAAATAAATGATTGTTTTGCCTCAGTGGTCATAGGAAAGTGGCAGAGTTAAGCTTAGGTTGAAGCAGTCACAACCTTAGTTAAGTTCTCATGACAAACAGCAAGACTTCTCATAATGAGGGCCTGAATTTTGGGCTAAGCTGTAGGAGAGATTACCCCCACCCCACCCACCCCTGCCCCATGTTTGAGCAAAGTAGTTCTAAAGGATTTTTTTTTGCGGAGAAGTTGTGAATTAACAAAACAATCATGCACCCCATACAGGATTCCATACATTGTCCCCTACCTTACATTGTGAAACATTTGTTACAAATGATGAAAGAAATCTTTATAATATTACTGTGTTATATAGTCAGTAGTTTATATCTGGTGTGTTTTTCCCATAAACTATCCTATATTAACACCATGTATTAGTACATGGTATTACTATATTTGTTTATAGTTCATGAGAGCTCGTTCTCATATTTGTACTGTTAACCATAGTCCGTCATTCATCTTAGGGTTCACTGTTTTATATGGTCCCCTATCTTGTGTAATCCATCCAAAGTGTTTATACTCAGTGACTCTCAATTTCATCACAGGTTTGTGCTGTCATTAGCTCAGTCCATATCAGTATTTTCACTAATCCAAAAGGAAAAATCCCATACCCACTTATATCCCTGCCATTATTGACCTTTAGCATTGATATAGTATGTTCTTTGCCATTTGCTGTAAAAATATTATAATATTACTCTTAATTATTGTCTATATATTACTTTAGTTGTATTTTCCCATGCATCTCTATATTCTGAACACCTTGTAATAGAGGAACATTACTGTATTTGTACTATTAACCACAATCATCATCACCACTGAAATCACTATGTTATCCAGTCCCAAGATTAGGCTCTAGCTTTCTTTCAATTTCCATTAACCTCATTAGATGATGCCTTTCAGCCACAATCACATTTATAAATCATCAGTGTTGATAATAGTCACTATAATGTGATACCATCAACCCTAACCATTTTCCCACATTTATGATCCCCCTTATAATATATTCTACATACAGTCCTCCTCAGGTCCCCCTTATTTGCCCACATTCTGTCTCTTAGTAACCTATACTCTAGTTTTAACACCATGAGTTTACTCATTGCATTCAGTTTTTGGTAGTGAGACGATACAATATTTGTTCTTTTGTGTCACTCAACATAATGTCCTCAAGGTTCATCCATGTTTTCATATGCATTGTAAGTGCATTTCTTCTTACATCTAAATAGTATGCCATCATATGTTTATACTACATTTTGTTTATCCATTCATTGGTTGCTGGACACCTGGGTTGTTTCCAGCTTTCATAAATTGTGAATAATGCAGCTGTGAACATCAGTGGTCATATATCTGTTCACATCCCTGCTTTCATTTCTTCTGAATATATTCCTAGTAGTGAGATTGCCAAATCATATAGCAGATCTGTATTTAGCTTCCTGAGAAACTGCCAAACTATCTTCCACAGAGGCTGCACCATTTTACATTCTGACCAACTGTGAAGGAGTGTTTCTACTTCTCCGCATCCTCTCTACAACCTGTAGTTTTCTGTTTGATTAGTAATAGTCATTCTGTAAAGTGCAAAGTGTATCTTGTAGTTTTAATCAGCACTTCTCAAATAACTAGTGATGTTGAGCATCTTTTAATGTGCTTATTTGCCATTTGTATTTCTTTTTTGGGAAAATTTCTGTTCAAGTCTTTTGTACATTTTTAAAATTGAGTTGCTTGTCTTTTTACCATTGAGTTGTATGACATCCTTCTATAACATGGATATCAAACCATTATTGGATAAGTGGTTTCTGAAAATTTTCTCCCAATGAGTATGCTCACTTTTCACCTTCTTAACAAAGTCATTTGACGCACAAAAGTGTTTAATTTTGATGAGATCTCATTAATCATTTTTTCTTTCGTTGCTTGTGCTTTGAGTATAAGGTGTAAGAAATCATCGCCTACCACAAAATCTTGAAGAGGTTCCCCCTACATTTTCTTCTAGGAGTTTTATTATTCTCACTTTTATATTTAGGTCCTTGATCAATTTTGAGTTAATTTTTGTTTAATATGTGAGATAAGGGGCATCTTTCTTTCTTTCAGCTGTGGATATCCAGCTCTCCCAGAACCATTACATGAATCGACTCTTCTGACCCAGTGTGTGGGTTTGATAGCCTTGTCAAAAATCACTTGACAGTATATGTGAGGGTCTATTTCTGAATTCTCAGTGTAGTTCTATTGGCCAATATGTCTATCTTCATGCCAGTACCATGTTGTTTTTACCACTATAGCTAAGTAATATGCTTTAAGTTTAGAAAGTGAAAGTCCTCTAACTTAGTTCTTTTTTTTAAATTTTTTTGGTTATTCAGGGTCCATTACCCTTACAAATAAATTTGGTAATTTGCTTTTCCATTTCTGTAAAAAAAGTTTGTTAGAATTTTTATTGGGATTACACTGAATCTATAAATCAGTTTAGGTAGAATTGACATCTTAACTATATTTAGTCTTCAAATCCATAAACATGGAATGTCCTTCCATTTACTTAGGGCCTCTTTGGTTTCTTTTAGCAATGTTTTTTTTTTTTAATTTTCTAAATACAGGCCCTTTATTTTCTTGGTTAAATTTATTCTTAAGTATTTGATTCTCTTTGTCAGTATTGTAAATGGAATATTTTTTCTGACTGTCCCCTCAGATTGCTCATTAGTATATAGAAATACTCCTGATTTTTGCATTATTAATCATATATACTGTCACTTTCCTGAACTCATTTATTACTTCTAGTAGCTTTGTTGTGGATTTTTCAGAAATTTCTAGGTTTAGCATCATCATCAGCTAATAGCAAAATTTTTACTTCTTCATTTCCTATTTGGGTGCCTTTTTTTCTATTTCTTGCCTAATTCCTCTAGCTAAAACTTCTAGCACAATATAGAATAACCATGGTGACAGCAGTCATCCTTTTCTTGTTCCTGATCTCAGCAAGAAAACTTTTACTCTTTCAGTGTTGGGTACAATGTTAACTGTGGGTTTTCATATATGCATTTTACCATGTTGACAAAGCTTCCTTCTATTCTTATCTTTTGGAGTGTTTTTATCAAGGAGGATGATGTATTTTCTCAAATGCCTTTTCTGCATCAATTGAGATGATCATGTGGTTTTTCTACTTCAGTTTATTAATGCGGTATATTACACTAATTCATTTTCTTGTGTTGAACCACCCTTGCATCCCTGGGATAAAACCCACTTGATCATGTTGTATAATTCTTTTAATGTGCTTTTGAATTCAGTTAGCAAGTATGTTGTTGAAGATTTTTACAGCTATATTCATTAGATAAGTTGATCTGTAATTTTCTTTTTTCTTAGTATCTTTATCTGGCTTTTGTATGTGGGGGATGTTGGCTTCAAAGAATGAATTTGGTATTGCTCCCTTCCCCCCCTTTCATTTATTTGGTAGAGTTTGAGCAAGACTGGTATTAGAGTGTCTTTGAATGATTGGTAGAATTGACTTGTGAAGCCACCTGGTATGGGGCTTTTCATTTTGGGGAGGATTATGATGACTTCCAAAAGTCATTACTCATGATAGGTTTTTTTAGGTCATCTATTTCTTCTAGGGTCAGTGTAGATTGTTCATATGTTTCTAGAAATTTGTCCATTTCATCTATGTTGTCTAGTTTGTTGGCATATAGTTGTTTATAGTATCCTTTTATGATCTCATTTATTTCTGCAGCATCAGTGGTAATGTCCCCTCTCATTTCTGAGTTTATTTATTTGCATCTTCTGCCTTTTTAAAAATCAGTCTAGGTAAGGGCCTGTCACTTTTATTGATCTTTTCGAAGAACCACATTTTGTTTTTGTTGATTCTGTCTCTTGGTGTTGTTCTAAATTTTATTTATTTCTGCTCTACTCCTCATTTTTTCTCTCCTTCTGCTTGCTTTTAGGATTAGTTTGCTGTTCTTTTTGTAGTTCATCCAAGTGTACAGTTAGTCTTTGATTTCAGCTCTTTCTTCTTTTTTAATATAAGCATTGAATTGCTATAAATTTCCCTCAGCACTGCCTTTTCTGTATCCCATAGGTTTTGATATGTTATGTTCTGATTTTAATTTGTCTCAAGATATTTACTGATTTCCTTTGCAATTTCTTCTCTGACCCACTAATTATTTGAGTGTTGTTTGATCTCCATATACTTGTGAATCTTCCCTTTTTGTCACCTGCTATTTATTTCCAGCTTCATTACATTATGACCAAAGAAAGTTCTTTTGTATAATTTCAAATTTTAAATTTATAGAGTCCTATCCTATGACCCAATGTGTTGTCTATCATGTGGAAAGATTCATGAGCACTTGAGAAGAATGTATTAATGATGTTTTGGGGTGTAATGCCTTATAAATATCTCTTAGGTCTAGTTCATTCATTATATTATTCAAGCTGTCTGTTTCCTTTTTTATCCTCTTCCACATGTTCTATGCAATGCTGAGAGTGGTGTGTTGAAGTCTCCAATTATTGTCTAGATTTCTTTCTCCTTTCAGTTTTGCCAGTGTGTGTCTCAAGTATTTCTGGACACCGAAGTTAATTGCATAACTATTTTTATTTCTTCTTGGTGAATTGCCCCTTTTATTAATATATAATGACCTTCTCTTACGCAGTTTTGTATTTAATATCTCTTTCTTCTAATATTTATATCACTACTCCAGATCTTTTTTTGATTATTATTTCTATGTAATATCTTTTTGCAAGCTTTCACTTTCAGCCTGATTGTGTTCTTGCATCTAAGGTGAGTCTCTTATAGACAGCATATAGATGGCATATATATTTTTACCCATTCTGTCTCTCTGTCTTTTGATTGAGGAGTTTGATCCACTAACATTCAATGTTATTATTGTAAAGTCATTACTTATTTCATCCTTTTTGTCCTTTGACTTTCCATTACCATATCTTACTCTTGTTTTCCTTTTATCCTTTGAGCTACCCTTACCAATAATCTTAATTTCTGTACTTTTCTATAAGACTCTCACTCTTATCTTTTCTTTTCAGGATTCAGCACTCCCTTTAGTGTCTATTGTAAATCCAGTCTTTTGGTAACAAACTTCCTCAGTGTTTGTTTGTCTGTGAAGATTTTAAACTCACCCCTTTTTTGAAGGACAGTTTTTCCAGATAAAGAATTCTTGGCTGACAGTTTTTCTCTTTCAGAACCTTAAATATATCATACCATTACCTTCTCATATCCATGGTTTCTGATGAGAGATGATACTTTTTCTTCTTCACCTTTCCTTGTATGCAATGTATTGCTTTTTTTCTTGCTGCTTTCAGAATTCTCTTTTTATCTCTGGCATTTGACATTCTGAATAGTAGATGTCTCAGATCAGGTCTGTTAGGATTTATTCTGTTTGGGTGTATTATCTTTCTTGGTATTGATATTTATGTCTTTCATATGAGTTGGGAAGTTTGCAGCCATTATTTCTTCACATATTTTTTTTATTCCTTTTATGTCCTCTTCTCCTTCTGTGATACCTATAATGTGTATGTTTGTGCATTTCATGTAGTCATCCAATTCCCTGAGAGCCTGTTCCATTTTTTCCGTTCTTTTCTCCTGTCTTTTCAAATTCATATGCTCTAACCTCCAACTCCCTTATTCTGTCCTCAACCAATTCAAATCCACTGTTACATGCCTCTGAGGTATTTTTTATTTCATACATTGTATCTTTCATTCCCATAAGCTCTGTTACTTTTCTTTGCATGCTTTCCAATTGTTCTTTATACTCACCTAATGTCTTCTTAATGTCCTTTATCTCTTTTATATGGACATCATTGATTAGTTCTTTAACCTCCACTAGCTGTTGATTCTGTTCTGGTCAGAGCCAAGATTCAAAATGGGCTCTGCTGGCTAAAGTCACCAAAGAGAAATCACTCTCCACCTTCTGCTGCATCCTCTCCTCTCCCAGGGAGAAAGACATGTATTCCACTCTCAGTTCGCTATAGTGAGCCACAGGTTTTACCCAGGCTGTTTGCCTTGAGGGTAGATGTGTGCCATTCCTGGCCACAGGGGCTTTTAACTCATGGTTTTCACTTTGGCCTCTTCATCTTTCTGTCCCTCTCTCTCCTGAATAGTACACAGCACTCTCCTGGTCTGCAGAGCCCACAGCAGTTCCCTCAGACAGCTTTTTGCCATTCCTCCATTGTTTTTTGTAAGAAAGTTGAGCCCAGACACCTTTTCTGATGCCATCTCTCTGGAAGTCTCAGTTCTAAAGGATTTTGAATATTGATCTTGGACCCAAAGTACCTGTACTAGTCAAAATTCTCAAGGAAAAAAGAACCATAGAAGATATACATATGCATACATATATACACCCCCACACACACATATATGGTATAGATATTATACCATATATATATATGTATGGTATATATGCTAGGATGTAACTATGATATTCTAGCATTTTGACCAAAATATTCTACCTGTGTTCAGAGTCTAAGCTTTGGGAATCATTGAAATACATCGGCACTTACTATAGGTAGAGTACAGGATGATAATAATAATAATAATAGTAATTAGAATAAGAATAACAAGAACCTATAATAATATTTGTTAATCATTGCTTTAAAATATTATACATTACAATCATTGTTCTAATATATTACACTTTAACCTTACTCAATCTTTAGCATTCTTGAGTCAGTTAATACATGTAATATACTATGTAGTCATTGCTACATTCTTCTTTTTACAATGGAGGAATTTAATATATGGACAGATTATTTCATTTGCCCAAAGTGTATAGCTAGTAAATGGCAGAGCCTGGATCCAATCCCATGTGGGCCTGGATGCAGAAGCTATTCTCTAAACTAGAACAGCATGCTGCCTCAAAGGTTTATGGGAAAAGGAGACATTTTGTTTTGAAGAAAGATCTAGACTATGATTCCATGGTTGGGATCTGACCAGTACTTTGGGATAATGTGTAATATAGATGCTAAAGAATAGTGTTGCAGATTAGGGAGCCCAGGCTTATCAATGTTTGTCTCTCCTCACAGAGGGGCTCTGTGGTTGCTGTCTTCTCTGTCTCACAGACAGCACATGGTCCTTTAGTCTCCCTAATGCTTTGATTTTCTTTCCTCTATTTCTAGTATAAGTTATTCTTCTTTGGAAGATGAAACCAGAATTCGAATTTTGAGCATCAAGAAAGTTACCCCTGAGGATCTCAAGCGCAGCTATGTCTGTCATGCTAGAAGTGCCAAAGGGGAGGTTGACAAGGCAGCCACGGTGAAGCAGAAAGGTAATGGATGCACCCAGCAGATGAATCTGTGAACTCCAGATGTAAGACTGAAGTGAATAAGGAGAAAAGACAGATTGAGAACAAGAGACTTCCTGCACCTAGCTCAAAATATTATTTCTGATTATTTCAATGCCATTAGTACTCAAATGTGGCTAAAAGCAATCTGTGAATATAATAATCAAAAATAATTTTATACCAAATAATTATGAAAATGAAAAATAAAATCATTCAAAGCTACTGATCACATAGTAAAACAGTCACATACTGTTAGTGAATTATAAAGACCCTTTAAAAAAATCTTTGATGACAGAGTTCAAGAATCATAAAAGTGGTCATAGCATATGACCTGATATTTTGGAAGTTTTACTGAACAGATAATTTAACATAAAGAGAATTATTCACCCACTGATATTCTTGCTAGCATTATCTATTATAATAAAACATCTCTAAATACCAAACATCTAATTGTACAAAAATAGTTAAGAAAGGTATAAAATTCTTATTCTCAGAAAAAATATAACTTTTAAATGATCATTTTAATACTATGCTTCAATATTCAAGCAGGTTTTTAACCACTCACTATAATTACTAAAATTAATATATTTAAATGTGATTATAAATGAGGTAAAATGAATTTAATGATTAGGGAATGGAAGTAAACATGGAAAAATAAAAACAGGAAATTTATTGAAGTAGTGGATTTTGGGGTAATTAAAAAACTAATTTCTATGTTGATATTACTGGTTTTCTACAATAAATAAAAATTATGAAAATTTATTGTGTGAGCTGTTGCTCTTGAAAGACAGGCCATGTCTAAAATTCTCTTTGGGTCACACCTAACACAGAAGTCCAGACAATTAAGTCCTTCAAGAATGTTTTTCAATGATATGGAGAAAGATAATAGTGACATCATGTATGTGTTAAGGTTATTCAGAGTCATCCTGGGTCATTTCATCTCACAGAGCCTATGTCATTTATATGAAAAATGATAATCCATAATTGATACATTTTTCAATGGGACTTAATCAATTTTTTAAAAGCTGGTGAAAAAACATGATTCCTTTTAAATTTTCATTGTAATTTAGGAAGTAAAGACGAAAGGCCCGAAGTCATAAGACACTTAAAAAATAGCAGTGGATTGTTTCTGGGGTTGTTCATTACTTCTGCTCTTCAGAAGCCAAGGTAAAGAGAGAATGCTGAACTGCATGATATAATGCAGTGTTTCCCAAAGTTATTTCCTGAGAGCACTTCTAAGAAGCCTTATTGTGCTACAGTTAATTATTTGAACTCTGGTACCTGTGCATCCTAAGTCCTTGACATTGGAAATGCCACTTAATCTCTCTAAGCCTCAATTTCTTCATCTTTAAAGTAAGAAAAATAATACCACTGCTCCATGAGAATATTGTAAAACAACACATACACAATTACTGGCATATATATAAAATGCTCAATAAATGTTAGCTATTAAGCTATTATTATTTCTATAAGATTTTCATAGGTGTTATTAGACAAAGGCTTCTATAGATAAATAATTCTAAATAAAATCTAAGTTAAACCATCATTCAAGTTACTTTAGTTAAAGCCTTTTAGAGTATTAAATATAGTAATATTTAGTATTAAGAGTTAGAGGGGGTTGGAATATAGCAGGTAGTATTTTTTCAAATATATTTGACACCAGAATTCCATAAGTATGAAGCATCTTGTGGGACTCATCTTCTTAGGCACGTACATTAGAAACAATAACAGAAGGACATAAATTAATAATTTATTGTCAGATGGATAGGATCAAAACAATCAATTAAAATAATGTTTAATCTAGGAGTGAGGGACAAGTATATGTACCAGTGCTACCTGAGTAGCCAACCTTTCACAAAAGTCCCTGCTCTAAGTGGTTTAGTATGGAGAACACCAGGAATGTGAAATGACAAGTGGATCCACTAGAGCAGAGAATCTGTGTTGAAAGGTGACATGAAATATTGTTGGATCTGTGTCCATCCATTGGTACCAGAGGGTTTTGCGGTTCTTTACTTGGCGTCTCTGCTGGGGCAGCTGATATGAAGTACAGAGGTGATATCTGTGTTTGCATTCGTACATTACATGAAGGGTTCTTCTCAAAAATCATGGATAAAATATTCTATACACTTTATCAAGAAAGGTGACAGGAAGGAACTAGGACCTGGAATAGATATCCCGGGCATAGGTCCATCAACAGCACAGTTTCATCTAGTCTGTTAAAGCAAAGCATTAAAATAGGCAGCCAATGTAAACATGGTACACATGTGGTTTTATAGTACAAGAATAGTAGAGACTAAGGCAAAGTGGATGGTTAATTTTGAGAAAATCAAATTTATTTCCAAAGGGGTTGTGCTGTTTTATATATATATTTTTTTAATTTATTGAAGTATCCATACATAAGCATACATAAAAAATAAGTGTATAGTAATAGTTGTGAACTTACAAAAAAACATATATAACATCATACAGGACTCTCATACCTCACCCTACCACCAATATCTTGCATTGTCGTTAAACATTTTAAACTAATGATTAAAGAGCATTGTCAGAATATTACTACTAACCAAAGTATTTTCCCCCAATTCACACTACCATTATTATTATCTTTATTTCATTTATATATGAACATACATAAACAATATATGTATAGTAGAAGTTGTGAACTTACAAAACAAACATGCATAACATCATACAAAGGTCCCATATATCAACCCTCCACCAACACCTTGCATTGTCATGAGGTGTTTGTTACACAATATGAAAGAATACTGTCAAAATCTTATTAATAATTATAATCCTTATCTTATATTTGGTGTATTTTACCCCAACACACCTATTATTATTTTTTAAATATATTTTTATAACAGAAGTTGTAAACTTATAAAACAGTCATGCTCATGTGCAGAATTCCCAAACAACATCCCTCTATCAACACACCACACTGTGGTGGAACATTTGTTACAGATAAGATAATATCATCTGATTGTTACCATGTCAATAGTGTACATTTGGCACACATTTTTCCATACTGCCCCATTATCAACACAGTACATCTCTGGCATAGATGCAAGAATATTATATTATTACTGCTAACCACAGTCCATAGATCACTCCAGCTGGATTTTTCCCATGCCTCTTCACATGCCCACCACTCTGCAATAGTCATGTATGTTTGCTCTGGCTAACAAAGGATACTCTTGCATCTGTACCATCAACCACTATTCCCATCCACCTCTTGGTTTACCATGCTGTTCAGTTCCTAGATTATTCTCTAGCATTTAAATACATAGACTACCATTTTCAGCCACATACCCATTTATAAAATAGCAGTTACCATTATGTGTTATCATCCACTCTATACATTTCCACAATTTTACAGTAAAGCTAGTTAAAACTTCTACGTACATTAAACATCAGTAGTCCAGCTCAGTCCTCCTCTTATGTCCTTTAAGAATCCATCACCTACCACCAGGTCTTGAAGATATTTTCCTACAATTTCTTCTAGAAGCTTATGATTCTTCCTTTTATTTTTAGTGTTTTGATCCATTTTGAGTTAATTCTTGGATAAGGTATGAGATAGGGTCTTCTTTCCTTCTTTTAGGTGTGGATATCCAGTTCTTTCGCATCATTTCTTGAATGGACTGTTCTGCCCCAGCTGTGTGAGTTTGATATGCATGGTCACTTGACCATACATGTGAGGTGACCATACATGTGAGGGTCTATTTCTGAACCATCAATTTGATTCCATTGGTCTATGTGTCTCTCTTTATGCCAGTACCATGCTGTTTTTACCACTATAGTCAGGCAATATGATTTACAGTCTGGAGATGAGAGTTCGCTTTTCCTTTTTAAATGTTTCTGACTATTCAGCACCTTGCCAAGTAAATTTGATAATCATGTTTTCAATTAAAAAAAAAAGCTCATAGAATTTTTATCAGGATTGCATTGAATCTGTATATCAATTTGAGTAGTTAGCATGGAACGCACTTCCAGTTATTTAGGCCTTTGTTAATTTCTTTTATCATTGAGTTGCATTTTTCTGAATACAAGTGCTTCACATTGGTGGTTAAGTTTATTCCTGACTATTTGAGTGTTATATGTCATATTTTATTTTCACCACTCTTTTTTTTTTATTATTCCTTCCCCCTCAGTTGTCTGCTCTCTGTGTCCATTCGCTGGGTGTTCTGTGTCCATTCATATTCTTGTCAGCAGCACCAGAAATCTGTGTCTCTTTTTGTTCCGTCATCTTGCAGGCTGCA
The DNA here is from genome assembly GCF_030445035.2 of Dasypus novemcinctus. Lineage (NCBI taxonomy): Eukaryota > Metazoa > Chordata > Mammalia > Cingulata > Dasypodidae > Dasypus > Dasypus novemcinctus. Next base: position 65,880,189 of record NC_080676.1, read on the forward strand.
CTTTTTTCGCGTGGGGCGGCTCTCCTTGCAGCGTGCACTTTTTGCATGTGAGGCTCCCATATGCGGGGGATACCGCTGCGTGGCTCAGCAATTCTTACACGCATCAGCACTGTGCATGGACCAGCTCACCACATGGGTAAGGAGGCCATTGGTTTGAATCCTGGACCTCCCATGTGGTAGGTGGACACTCTGTCAGTTAGCCAAATCCACTTTCCTCACCACTCTTTTGACACTTTGTTACTTTTATTAATATAATCTTCATTTTTAGATTCTCTTCCAGGCCTTTCTCTCCTGTCTTTTCTTTTCAGGCTCTAGCACACCCTTTTGTATTTCCTGAAAATCTGGTCTTTTGGTTAGAAATTCTCTCAGTTTCTGTTTATTTGTGAATATTCTAAACTCGCCCTCATTTTTGAAAGGTACTCTTGCCAGATATAATATTCTTGGCTGGAAGTTTTTCTCTTGTAGTATCTTAAATATATCATACCACTGTCTCCTTGCCTCCATGGTTTCTGGTTAGAAATGAGCACTTAATCTTATTGGGTATCCTTACATGATACGCATTGCTTTTCTCTTGCTGTTCTCAGCATTCTCTCTTTGTCTTTGGCATATTTGACATCCTGATTGGTATGTGTTTTGGAGTTGGTCTATTTGGATTTTTTCAGATGGGAGTACATTGTGCTTCTTGGACATGGATATCTATGTTGTGTTGGGAAATTTTCTACCATTATTTCGTCACATATGCCTTCTGCCCCTTTTCCCTTCTCTTCCTCTTCTGGGACACCATGACATGTATATTTCATGTCTTGGCTGCCATTTAGTTCCCTGAGAACTTGTTCAATTTTTTCCATTCTTTTCTTCATCTTTTCTTTTGTATATTCACTTTCAAAGTCCATTTCTTCAAGTTCACCAATCCTTTCTTCTGTCTCCTAAAATCTGCTATTATATAATGCCAATGTTTTTTTAACTTCATTTATTGTGCCTTTCATTCCCATAAGATCTGCTATTTTTCTATTTGTGCTTTCAAATTCTTCTTTGTGCTCATCCAGTGTTTTCTTAATATCCTTAATCTCTTTAGCCATCTTATTGAATTTATTAAGGAGATTTGTTTGAACATCTGTAATTAGTTTTCTCAACTCCTTTATATCATCTGGAGCCTTATCTTGTTCCTTTAACTGGGCCATCCATATCTTCCTATTTCTTAGTGTGGATTGTGATTTTTTGTTGGTGTCTTGGCATCTGGGTTAGCAGAGTATTTATTCTGGGTGCAGTTTGTCTCTTTAGTTTAGGGCTTCCTGCCCTTTCTCCCTTGCTGGTTGTCCAGTAGGAGGCAAGGATGTAGTTGGTGCTATAAGATGTGGAGGCTGAAGCTGCTCTCATTGCCCCAGGGACCAATGAAGCTTCTCCCAACCTTTTCCTTTGCCAGGGGTAGGGACAGAATCACAGCTGTGTGTAATACTCCAAGTCCTGCAGGCCTAGACTGTAGTTGCCCAGAGAGACTGGTGAAGATTTATACCCCTTCCTGCCCTGCTTGGCATGGGGATGGACCTGCAGGTGTGAGCAGCAATCTATGCAGTGCGGGTCCAAGATGGCCTCAGTTATCCTGGTAGACTTATGATAATTCAGTTCATGCCGAAAGTATCTGCAGTTACCTGGATAGGTTGGTGCAGGGCCTGCCAGCCTTCTCCCTGCTAGAGGTGGGGCTGCAGCCTTGGCTAGAGCTGTAGGCCGATCTGGGTAAAAGAAACCATCTCTACTATCACTGTGCTTTTCAGTCAGCCCAGCTTCTCCTCATGCTGGTGACAGAGTCAAAATACTGGCCTCTTTCCTACTTAGATAGGTTCAAACTTTAGCTATTCCTAAGTTATATACTTAGACAGCTGAATTTATTAATCAGTAGCTGAAATCGGTGGCCAACCATCTCTTTCTCCCCTATTTTTGGGAAATGGAACCTCCAATTCCAGCCACAGAATAGCTGTTGGGGCAGCTTGTGCTGCCAAAGCAGGGTAATCACTGTCCTCCATGACTTGGCCAGCAATTTCCCGGAGAGGCTGGCGCAGGTTCTCCCACTTCCTCCCTGCTGGATGTGGGGCTGGGACCTAGGCTAGAGCTGCAACCTGACCTGGATGGAAAGAAGCCAGTCCCCACCAGCACTGTGATTTTCAGTCCACCCTGTTTCCGTTTGTGCCAGGCGCAGTGTTAAGATGGTGGCCACCGGCCTCTTTCTGACTTGGACAGGTTCAAATTTTAGCTGTTCTCAGGATTATACTTTATTCACTGAATTTACTCATCAGTAGCTAAAGCTGGTACCCAACCATCTCTTCCTCCCTCATTTTTGGGAAATGGAGCTTTCAATTCCAGCTGTGGAACAGCTCCCAAGGGGGCTTGTGCCTCCAGTAGAGGATGGGCAGCGTGGAGTGCTCTACTTACGAGTCTTCTCTGCAGATGGGCAGTCTCCTCCTTCCATTCCTTCAGATATGTTGCAGGAAGCTTTTCTAGTCTCCTGTAGCCCTCAAATAGGTGCTTTAGCTAGCTCTTGATAGCTCTGGGTGTTTACTAACTGCCCTAAATCAGGAGCTAACTCTAGGAGCTCCTTACTCTGCCGCCCACTTGTTGGTTGTCCTTGTGCCATTTTATATTCATAATTCCACAAACAACATATGTGTATTTCAGGTGGTCTACTTCCCCAACAACTATTGGAGTTGTAAGACTTTTTAGTCATATCCATACTAGCAGATGGGTAGTGGTAGCAATTTGTGTTTAATTTCCATTTCTCAGATATCGAGCACTTTTTTCTGGGCTTATTGACTGTTAATTAATATTTCTTCTTTTGGTAAAGTATCCATCAAACCCTTCAGCCTATTTTTAATTAGAGCCTTTATATTTTAATTACCTAGTTGTAGAACTGTGTATGTGTAAATATATAAATGCTTTGTCAGACATATGACTTGTAAATATTTTTACCCACTGTTTGGCTGGCCAGTTTATTTTGTTGATGTCTTTTGATGAGCAGAATTTTTAAAAATTTTGTTGAAATCTGTTTTATTAATTTCTATTATGGTTAGGGTTTTCTAAATCTTGTATTGGCAATTTTTGCCTACCCTAAGCAAAGATTAATATAGTCCCCTGTGTTCTTCTAGACGATTTATAGACTTTTCCCTTATAGTTAGTCATACAATCCATTTCAACATTTTTTTTTGTATGGTGTGATGTGTGGGTTAAGGTTTAGTGTTGTTGTTGTTTTCCATAAAGATAACCAGTTATCCCAGGGTCATATTAAAAAAATCTTTCTTTTTCTATTGAAATTTTTTGACAACATGGTAAAAATCAATTGACTCTGTGAGTATGGGTCTATTTCTAGCCTCTATTCTGTTCCATTAATATGTTTATCTATCTTTAGGTCAATACCACATTATCTTAACACAGCTTTAAATTAAGTCATGAAATCAGATAGTGTCCACCTCCTTTGTTTTTTATTTCCAAGGATTATTTGAATATTTTAGGTCTATATATACTTTCATATGGACTTCAGTATCAACTTAACAGTTTCTATATGAAAGCTTGCTGGAATTTTTATTGGAATGGTGTTACATTTATAGATCAATTTGGGGAGAATTGATATCTTAACAATGTTTAGTCTTCCAATCAATGAACATGATATATCTCTCTTTTTTAGATCTTGATTAATTTTTCTCAGCAATGGAATCTTTAGACTTGAGTGTACAGGTCTTGTACATATATTGGTAAATTTATCCCTAAATTTTATGGTTTTATTCTATTATAATTGTATTTTTAAAATTTAATTTTCCAATTGTTCACTGCTAGAATACAGAAATGAATATAGGAATATAATTAATTGATTTTTATATATTACCTTGATCTCCCCCCCACCCTCATCTGTTTTGCTCATTGTTTTTGCCTGTTATTTTTTTTTTAATTTTCTATTTAGTTTTATTTTATTATTTTTTTTATTGACTTTGTAATAATATTACATTAAAAAATATATATATATATGAGGTCCCATTCAACCCCACCACCCCCACCCCACCTCTCCCCCCCCCCCCCCCCCAGCAACACTCATTCCCATCATCATGACACATCCATTGCATTTGGTAAGTACATCTTTGGGCACCTCTGCACCTCATGGTCAATGGTCCACATCATGGCCCATACTCTCCCCCATTCCATCCAGTGGGCCCTGTGAGGATTTACAATGTCCGGTGATTGCCCCTGAAGCACCATCCAGGGCAGCTCCATGTCCCAAAGACACCTCCACCTCTCATCTCTTCCTGCCTTTCCCCATACCCATCAGCCACCATGTCCACTTTTCCCAATCCAATGCCACCTTTTCTATGTGGACATTGGATTGGTTGTGTCCATTGCACCTCTATGTCAAGAGGAGGCTCAGATTCCACCTGGATGCTGGATGCAATCCTCCCACTTTCAGTTGTAATCACTCTAGGCTCCATGGTGTGGTGGTTGTCCTTCTTCAACTCCATCTTAACTGAGTGTGGTGAGTCCAATGAATCAGATTGTAGGTGCTGGAGTCTGTTGAGGCTCAGGACCTGGCTATCACATTGTCAGTCTAGAGATTCAAATCCCCTAAATATATCTTAAACCCCAACACTAACTGCACCTCCAGCACGTTAGCATGCCTGTTATTTTTTTTTCTTGCTCAGTTTGTGCTCATCTGCTCATTGTTTTTGCTTCTTGTCTACTTATTATCTGTCTTTTTGATTTTTTTCTTTAAGAGGCACCAAAAACTCAACCTAGTACCTCCATGTGGGAGGTGGGTACTCAACTGCTTGAGCCACATTTGCTCCCTGCTCATTTGTTTTTGTTCATCGACTGCTCATTGTTTGCTTGTTTTTGCTTGTTGTCTGCTCGTTGTTCTTGCTCGCTGTCTGATCGTCATTTTTGCTTGATATCTTCTTGTTTGTTTGTCTTCTTTAGGAGACACTGGCATCCCACCATGTGGGAGGTGTGCATTCAACTGCTTGAGCCTCATCCACTCCCAATTGCCTTGATCTATGACATTCGTAAAACTATTAATTTAAATAGTAGGATTTCTCTTTTTTTTTTTTTTTGAGTATTTTTCCATATACTTGATCTTAATTTTGTCACCCATAAATAGACTTTTACTCCTTCCTTTCTAATCTTTATACCTTTTGTTTTAGTTTTCTGGGCTGCCAAGCAAATATCGTGAAATGGGTTGGCTTAGACAATGGAAATTAATTAGCTTATTGTTTGGTGCTAAAATAAGGTCCTAGTGAAGGCATCATCAAGGCAGTGCTTTCTCCCTAGAGAGTGGCATTCTGGGGCTGACTGCCAGCAAGTCTTGACTCCTCTGTCACATGGCCAGGCACATGGCAGTGTCTCCTGGTCCTTCCCTTCTCTTCGTATCCAATTGATTCCCAGCCTCCTGCTTCCTGTGGATTTCTCTCTGAAAAGGACTCAGTAATAGGATTAAGACCCATACTGATCAATAAAGTATGGACCATAGTGATAATAGTCTGATGATATTAACTTATAATCTGTAACAAATATTCTATAACAGTGTGGTATGTGGGTGAAGGGGTGTTGTATGGAAATTCCACACATGTGCGTGATTGTTTTGTAAATTCACAACTTCTATAATAGAAATATATGTTTCTTAAAAATGAAGTGACTAAAAAAAGGGGGCTGGGTCCTACTTAAATTGGGTTCACACCCACCAGAATAGCTAAAATTTAAGAGTATGTTTTTCTGCGATATATATAGCTTCAAACCGCTATGCATTTGGTTTCTTTTTATTGCCTATTTTACTGCCTTGGGCATTCACTATAATGAACAGTAGATGTTATGAGAGCAGCTCTCCTCGTATCCTCAATCGGAAGTTTTTTGAAGATGTCCTTTAGCTGGGTAAGGGATTAACTTTCTATTATTTGCCTGCTGAGAGTTAATATTTTATAATAATAAGTGTGTGTTGAATTTTGTCAAATTCTTTCCTCCAACTGTTTTGAGAGTCATGTGATTTTTCTCTTTCATTCCTGCTAGTGTGATGATTTAAACCACACTACACTGATTGATTTTGAAATGTTGATCCAATCTTGCATTCCTGGGATAAATACCAACATGCTCCTGGTTTATTATTCTTTTTATATTTTGATGGATTTTATTTGCTGATACTTTGTTAAGGATTTTTGCCATGATGTTGAAGAGGGATACTAGTCTGTAATTTGCTTTTGTTGTACTGCCTTTGCCAATATTAGGGCTATGCTGGCCTCATGAAATAAGTTATATAATGTTTCCTACATATCTTTTATATGAAAGAATTTGTATAAAATTTCTTGTGCAAATGTTTTAAGAATTCACCCATGTAGCTCTCTGGACCTGGCATTGTCTTCATTGGAAAACTTTTACTTATAAGTTCAGTTTCTTAATAATTCTTTGTTGTTTTTTGTTTGTTTCTTTCTTTCTTCTTGTGTCGTTTTGGGAATTTGTCTTTGGAGGAATTTTTCCATTTCATCTAAGTTTTCACATTATTGGCATATAACTCTTTATTTCCTAAATGTCCTTATAATGTTGGCAGAATTTGTAGTGATGCTTCCACTTTCATTCCTGATATTGGTAATTAGTATTTTCACTCCTTTTTTCTTGGTCATTCAAACTAGGGGTTTCTCAGTTTTTCTAATCTGTTCAAAGAACAAATATGTTTTCATTCATTTTTGTATATTGTTTATCCATTTTTTATTTCATTGATTTTACTCTATTATATTCTTATTTTTGTTTGCTTTGTGTTTTACTCTTTTTTTTTTCTATCATCTTAAGGTGAAAGCTTAGATAATTGATTTTAAATAGTTCTCCTTTTTCCAATATAAGCATTCATAGCTATATATTTCCCTCTAAACTCTACTTTAGCTGTATCTAAAAAATTTTGAAATGTCATTGTATTAGTCACTAAAGGGGTAGTGATGCAAAATACCAGAAATTGGTTGGTTTTTATAAAGGGTATTTATTTGTTACCAGGCCATAAAGCATTACATTACTTCCCTCTCCAAAGTCTTTTGCCATGTGTTGGAGCAAGATGACTGTCAACATCTGCCAGGGTTCAGTCTTCCTGGGTTCCTCTCTTCCCAGGGTTAATTTCTCTCCGGGCACATCGCCTCTGTTTTCTCCACAAGGTCAGCTGTAGACTATGAGGTTCTTTAGGCTTTGCCTCTCTACATAAGGCCAGCTGTAAACTACTAGTTGAATGGGTTGTTTCTCTTCCCAAGGCCTTATCTCTTTCTTCACGACTAAGCTCTTCTGTGTACTTACTTCCTGAGGCTCCAACTCAAGACTCCAGCATCAAAACTCCAACTCTGTCCTTTGCTATGCCTTTTATCTGTGAGTCCCTACCCACCAAGGGGAGGGACTCTACACCCTACTTATATAACCCAGTCAAAGCCCTAATCATAATTTAATCATGCCCAGGTACAGACCAGTTTACAAACATAATCCAGTATTTCTTTTTGGAATTCATCATTAGCAGCCAGTTCAAATTATTTTCTAATTTTCGTTTGAATTTTTTTTTTTTTTGACCTATAAGTTATTTAAAACCAAGCGATTTAGTTTACTCAGATTTGGGGATTTTCCAGATAACTTTTTTCCCCATTATATTATATATGAATAATTATTTATATTCTGTAAGTTTTCTTGTTTTTCACTCTTAATAAAATAATTTGTAATATTTCATATTTGGCATTTTTAAGTTAGGTAATTATAAAATTGCCAATGGAGATAAAAATCCAGGTGGGAGGTTCCTCTGATTTAAAGGGTAAACATTGTCTGGTACAGTGGGAGAAATATGAGTTTTGGTATTAGACAGATCTGAGCTCAAATTCTTGCATGTGAACTAAATGGGCAAATGAACCTGGTCCAAGCCTTTCACTCCTCATCTTCAGATACTCAAATTGCAAGAACTGAGGGAATGGGTAACAAATAGCTGCTTTAGCACACTGCTGCACACTTGATTTCTAATTGCATTCTGTTTTGGCCAAAGAGCATACTCATATGATTTCATTCCTTTTTTTTGCAATTATTTTAACTTTATTTTTAAACCTATTAACACATTTTTCTTAAAAAGCCCCAGCTCATTGCATATCATTTTGAATATTTCATGTGCACTAGAAAAGGATTTGTACTCTGCAGTTTGCGTGGGTTATATAAATGTAAATTCATCTTGGTGGTTAGTGTTGTTCAAGTCTTCTATAACCATACTGATTTAATTATTTATTTATTTTGGCTACCAAGTCTTTCAGTTATTGAAAGAGAGAGGTGTTGTGATCTTTATGTATAATTGTGGATTTTCCTAATTCTCCCTTTAGGTCTGCCAGTTTGGGCTTCATGTATTTTGGAGTTGTGTTATTATGTGCATACAATTTAGGATTGTTTTATCTTTTTAATGAATTTTTCTTTTATAATTATGAAATGTCTCTTTTTTCTGCTGGTAATATTCAGTGTCTGATTATAATTTAGCTATTCCAGCTTTCTTATAATGAGTGTTTGTGTGATATATGTTTTTATCCTCTTACTTTTTTCTGTCAGTGTCTTCATATTTAATGTACATGCGTTATAGAAAGCATATTATAGGATTTTGAATTTTTATCCAATCTGACAGTGGCTGTCTTTTAATTGGAATGATTAATCTATTTATCTTTAATGTAAGTATTGATGTTATTGGCTTTAAAATCTACCATCTTGCTGTTTGTTATATATTTGTTTCATCTTCTTTTTAATTTCATTTATTTCCCTCTTGCCTACTGTAGGATTAATTGATCTATTCCATTTTATCATCTCTGTTGACCTTGGCTCTGCCTCTGTGTTTTTGTTTCTTTTTTTCAGTTATTTCTCTAAAATTTACAATATGCATCTTGAGGTTAGCATAGTCTATCTTGAGTAAATCACTTCACATATTTTATGAGAACCTTGCAATAACATACTTCCATTTTTCCCTCCTATTTTTTATGCTATTTTAGCTACATCATAATTTTGCCTGTAAGTGCTACAATGTATTATTATTTGTATTTATCAATTTTGTTTTAAGTTCACTCAGCTTCTTGGGTCAATTAATTGGAAAGTTTTTCAGCTATTTTTCATTCATTTACCTGCCTTCCTTTCCTCTTTTCTTCTAGTACTCCAATTAAATTTAGGATGGACCACCTGGTATTGTCCCATAGTTACTGAGGTTCTGATAATTTTTTATTTCATTCTTTTTTCCCTCTCTATTTCAATTTGAATAGTTCCTAGTGCCCACTGATTTTTTTAATGTAATATCTAATCTGCAGCTGCTAAATCTATCTCATGAATAATTGTTTTAAAATGTCCGTATCTTCAATGAAATGTCTCTACTGAGATTTCCTTTCTATTCTTCATAATGTTTAGTCTTTTTAAAATTCAGTGGACATATTTAGAATATCAATTTTTAAGTGATTATCTGCTAATGCCATCATTTTTGTCAATTCTGGGTCAGTTTCTGGTGGCTTATTTTTCATCTGATTGTGATCATATTTTGGTGTTTTTTCTTCTTTCTTCTTTAAATTTTATGCTGAGGATGTTAAATCTTTTGGCTTTTCCTTTCTGTGCCACAATCCAAAAGTGCCTTTAGGCAAAAAACCTTAGTGATCATGGGACCTACTTTGATTGTGTTCTTTCCTTTACAAATCACAGTTCTATGCTACTGTTGTCCAACTCAAGAAACTTTTTTCAAATATTACAGAAGAAAGGCTAGTCTGTCATCAGTTGCTGCTCTAAGACCAGAAGCTGAAATCCAAAACCATTTTAAAGCACTATGATTACAACTCTGCTGAGATACAGGGCCCAGCTGGTACATGGCCAGTCCAGATATTCAAGTCTCCTGGGTATACACCAACCCTAACACCAACTGCAGGTTCAGTTAAAGTGACAGAAGAGGCATGTATAGAAAGGTCACATCTGAGTCCAACTCCATCACACTCAGGAACACAAATTACGAAGTAGGGCCCACTGATATGGCACTAAACTCCAGAGCCATCTGCCATGACTGTAGAACCTGTATGTCTCCATAGCCCTCAGGAGCACCAGTACCTGGGGTTGTATCTACTTTGGCTGTCTCTGGTATCCTGCTGAGGTGTGTGTAAGCACGACCCCTCTGATGACCTCCCGACTCTTTTTTTGAAGACTCTTACCCATATAAACTCATTTGTCTTGGCCATTTCCCCCTTTTATTCGAGGTCAAAAGGCAGTTTTTAACACATTATCCTACATGTAGGCTGAGATATTCTGCTGGTCTAAGTTGGCCCTTTTATTCAAGGTCTCTTTCTAGTTGCATCACCAGTCAGTGATTGGTAGTAAGCCCTTGGTGCCAGGGAGGCTCATCCCCATGGGTCATGTCCCATGCTGGGGGGAAGGTAATGCATTTACATGCTGAGTTTGGCTTAGAAAGTGGTCACTTTTGAGCAACATGGAAGCTCTCAAGAGGTATCTCTTAGGCACCCTGCAGCTCTAGGCCTAGTTTATATTTCAGGTACACAGGCTCATAAGCATAGTCGTAAGTATCAGGGGCTCATCACTGGACCATCCTTCTTCGTTGGTCTTTGCCATTGCACTTGGGGGATTGTTGCTATTCCTTTGGGGAATGTGACAGAGCTCCCCTGGGTAGGAACTCAGCACTCTCTCACTTGTCGTTTGTAACTAACTACTGTGAAACTACCCAACATATATCCGAACATTTTTATGTACCCTATATATATGCCCTGGAGAACTCCCTTCCAACCATGTGTCCCCCATCAGTAATGCCACACACTAGCATTCCTTCCCTGCCATAGTTGAACCATTCTGTGGTCCAAAACTTCTTGAACAATGAAGCCAAATATATTGCCAAATTCAGTTAATAGGAAAATGAAATCGTAGTGGTAGGTTTAAAGATTAGAAATAGAATACAGACTAATTTAGAAAAACTAAAATAAAGTAAAAGTAAATTGGGGAGTTAAAAAATGAAAAATATCATAAAACTTTGTTTTTGATGTTTTGCCTTTCATCACTGTAATAGATGTTTCCCTGTATGTATAGTAGCAAGGCAATTTCTTTCATTCCTTCCTCAGTGTCTATATCATTTCTTTTTTTTTTCTAATTTTTAATTTTGTCTTCAAAAAAGTTTTAGATCACAGTAATTCGCATATACAATATAGGGGACTCCCATATAGCCAACATCAAACCCTTTTCCCCCTTCCCCAGAAATGATAATGTTACCCAGGTCAGCTAACAGGGAGGTGAAAATGGCCACCCACCACACCAGAGAGATGAGAGTGCCTACAACTGCAAGCAGGAGAGTTGCATGAGAGTGGACATCACCATCCCAGGGTCCACAGGATGGAGGAATAAAATATGGATTAGAGTATACTTACTGATATTCTACTATAGAACTATTGTGACTAGTAATGGAAGAAATAGTAGCATTAGAGCATTTGGAGAAAGTGGCCATGGTAGTTGCTGAGGGCAGGGAGAGGGAAGAAGGGATGTGATGTGGGGGCATTTTTGGGACTTGGAATTGTCCTCAATGATATTGCAGGGACAGATGCTAGACATTATATTTCCTGCCATAACCCACTGAATGTACTGGGGGAGAGTGTAAACTACAATGTAAACTATTATCCATGTGGTACGGCAGTGCTCCAAAATGTACTCACCAGATGCAATGGATGTGCCACAATGATGTAAGAGGTTGTTGATACGGGAGGAGTGGGGTGGGGGTGGGGAGTATATGGGAACCTCTTATAATTTTTAATGTAACATTTTTTGTCGTCTATGTATCTTCAAAAAAATACAGTTAAAAATTGATGGGGTGGGGGAGTGGGGAGTGGGGTGTATGGGAACCTCTTATGTTTTTTAATGTAATGTTTTGTGTGATCTATTAAGTTTTAAAAGAAGATAATTTTAAAAAAATTTTTAAAAGCACTCTGATTGCCAAACAAAGCAGGTCTAGAGGTCAATTCTATTATGGGTCTCTGATTTACAGTCATTTAAATAAAGCATTGCCTTCATTGCTATTCAGAAAAAGGTCATTGCCACACTTCCAAAAATTAGCAATGAGTCCCAGTTAGCAAAGACTAGCCAAGAGATCTGTGACAGGGTATCCTTGGAAGCCCAAGCATTTGGCATTTGGCTGGGAGACTCAATGGGTAGTATGGTCACAAACTACAGCAATGAAGATAAGAGGAATAGCTTACATTTTCAGGGAGAAACACAGTTAGCCCAAGAACTCAATGGAAAAGACTGAGACAGAGATATTGAACTGGTTTAACCAAGGGTTAGTTGGAAATTTTGGAATTAGTTAATACGGTAGAACCACAAAAGAAATGGAGGAATTCTGATTTGGAGTGTAACAACAAAGCACATGACTGAACTTGTCTACATTCTGAAACAGATTATCACTGATATCAATGAAAAAAAAAGAAAAACTGGGTATCCAATTTGGTCAAATTGCAGCACCCTTTCCTGATTGAACACTGCAGTTCAGCTCTGGTCTGGAATTGCATCAGAGTAAAATCTTTATCCAAAATTCTCGAGGGTCTAGGTGAGGCAGACAGAAAATACTGGCTGAGGGTCACTTCTTCCCTGCAAACCAGCACTGTTTTATAAGAAAGCTTTGTAGAGCACTTCCTGCACGTGACTCAAGCCATTTAGAAAGTAAGGATTTTTCTGAAGAATCTTAATGAAGTAGCATTAAGCACTCCTTTTCGTATCCCACAAAATGCAATCTGTAAATATGACTAATGCGATTGTATGACACAAAACAAAATAAAAAAGCCCCAATTAGAAATAAAATAGACAGTTATAAAATGAATATGGCAGGGGGAAATTTATGAGGGTAATTGATCCCCTGATCATTAAGCAAGATCTCTATTGACAGTTGAAAATCCATTTCAGTGAGACAACGTTGATCTTTTTTTTTTTAAATAAAACGTCCACTCAGAGGGAACAAAAATAACTGAGCAAATAATGAAGATGACAGTGGAAATTGTCCCAGTGTGCTGTTAACATAACATGTATTCACAAATACTGATGACACAGCAATTTTCATGCCAACTACCTGAATTGATCTTAGTAAATTCTCTACAGCTGAACTGACATCGCTTCTGGCATTTTATGATGGAGTTTTCCTATTTTAAAGCACCATTATTCATGGAATAAGTACAAGAGTATCTGATAAATAATTCTGGACTGCTAAGTTCCAGGTCATACCTCTAGCTGGATTAATATCTGTGTTTAGGATAATAAACCTGAAACTCTACGGTTTGCCTTTTTTTTTTTTTTAGGAGGTGTGGGGAATTAAACCTGGGAATTCATACATGGGGACCAGGCACTCAACCACTGAGCTACGCACACCCTCCTGGTTTTTTTAGGAGGTACCAGGGATTGAACCCAGGACCTCATACATGGGAAGCAGGCACTCAGCCACTGAACTACATCCATTCGCCAATGACTTTGGTTTTTTCATTTGCTTATTTGTTTTTTTAAGAGGTACTGGGCATTGAACCCAGGACGGACCTCATACATGGAAAGCGCGGGCTCAACCACTTGAGCTACATCTGTTCCCACTTTTTAATTATAAAGCTTCAGGGTCAACTCCAGGCTGCTTACCATTTTCCCCTCAGGATAAATACCTGTTTTAGATAGGATTTTTCCACTAACATATGACCATTAATTGAACTTCATGGTGGTGGTATACAAAGATTCCTGGACTTTGGGGCCAAGAAGCCTCAATAACAGACCCAGATTTGAATAAAATTCTGTTCTTTGGCTCAGCAAACATTCAGTCCCTCAAAGAAGCCTTCTGTCACCCACCCTACCTACTCTACACCACCCTACCTACTATACCTCCTCTGCCCCAGCTCCACCTTTGCCACCTCTATCACATTGCCCTGGTTTATTTCTTTTATAGCACTGACCACTATCTAAAATTAACTATGCTATTTTTTTCCTTACTTTCTTTCCTGCATTAGAATATTTGCCCCAAGAGGACAAAGACCCATTCTGACTTGTCCGCCATTGTATCCCCAACAACTTCTGGCAAATAGCAGATATTCAATAATACATATCTAAACCATTATGGACTCAGATCTAGTAAAAATTCTGTTTCTTCCTCAAAATTTTAAGCTTCATGATCACAAGCTAATTAAGCAACCAATGAAGTTGCTGATCTGTGGTGTAGTTCTTGGTTTCTTTGAAATAATCCTGAAGTATAAAACATCATAATTTGGAATGTTTATTGAGATATTAGGTGTTCTAAAGTAGGATGGATAAAGAAGTCATAGTCTCTACCTGGAAGACCTTAAATATATAGTTGAGTGGGGTGTGAGAAGGAGTGGATGACTTAAAATATAATATAAAAATATAATCGAATTATAAACGGAGAGGCCTGGGAGAATTTTTACCAGATACAGATGAATTTGCAAGAAGAATTCTATTTTAAGAAAGCTTTTTAAAAATGGCATTTGAGCACAGACTTGAAAACTAAGTCTCCAAAGAAAGAGAAAGGACTATTCCAGCCAGAAGTCACATCATGAGCAAAATTAAATCTGTTGTGTTTGAGAACAGAACAATGGTAAATGAGGCTGGAAAGCTGCTTGGTGGTTTGGCTGCAAGTGAACATTGGTTACAGGACTAATGAGAATATTTACTCTTTAGGTAATCAGCGGTCATCTCATTCTTTTTCTGATAATCCCAAGGAAACTGCTAAGATCCTTATAATATAAAAAATAGGCAATGTGGAAATCTGTCCAAACCCATGTTCCAAATCAATCCTTGAAACATGGGTCCTAGGATTGTGGACCTAGGAAATATGAGCCATACATATTCAGCATTTGGTGGTTGCTGTCTGTTTCTACCCAAAGAAAATATTTTTTAGGCCTACTTTCAAATATTAAAGGAAAGGGAATCATATTTCATCCATATGGCACTGGATTCAAGGATAAAATTAATGGAAACACATTAAAGTTTTTCCTCAATTCAACTGCTCCAACAGCTAAAATTCTACCAATATCATGGGCTGCTCCAGCTAGGAATAAGTACTCTATCACTCCAGATGGGCAAAATGAGGCTGGAACAACACTTCATAAATATTTCTGAAGAGATTCAGTTATCAGATTGTGAATTGAAATAGATGACCTTTTAATCCTTCCCAATGCTAAGATTCTATTTTAATTTGTACATCATCAAAGTCTATTCACATTTATATAATGGTTAAAAACCTTTTATGCCAGGTGCTGGGAATAAGAAGACAAATAAGATACAGTCTAGTCATAAAAATTAGTGCTTAAGCCCTAACAGTTTATCTCTGCTTGTTCACACATAAAAACTTGGCTCAGTTACTTCACTTACTCACATATTCTCATGATGGTGGGTCTTTGTGATCACCAAGTAAAAACCAATTCTTTTTCTTTGTTGTTCACTCCAGTTATAACTCCAAGATACACAGTGGAACTGGCCTGTGGTTTTGGGGTCACAGTCCTGCTGGTAGTGATTCTCATTGTCATTTACCATGTTTACTGGCTGGAGATGGTCCTGTTTTACCGAGCTCATTTTGGAACAGATGAAACCATTTTAGGTGAGTATTGGAAGTTTGATGTAAATCTCTTTTACTGTAATCTTCAGAAAACATGTTGGTTTGATAAAACCTAAATTAACTGGAAGATTTTAATCAGGCATTTGTTTTAGCACTTTACTACTGAAAATCTTTCTGATGGGAATTATTCTACTTCCTTGACTCACTATGTGGTTTAGTCTAAATTAGTGCTGTTCATCTAGAAACATAAATGCAAACCACATATGTAACTGAACATTTTCTAGTAGCCATGTTAGAAAAAGTAAAAAGAAGTGGGTAAAATAATTGAATAATAATCTTATTTGACCTAATATATTCAAAATATTATTTCAGCATATAATTAAAATTAAAATGTTAATGAGGTATTTTATTGCTTTTTTGGGGGGGAGGGGGGTACTAAAATTCTTTGGAATTCAGAGTATATTTAGACTTACAACATCTCTCAATTTTGGACCATCCACATTTCAAGTGCTCATTGCCTCACCTGGCTTGGGGTTCCTGTACTGGACAGCACAGGTCCAGGCACTTGGTACTCAAAGGGTGATCCATGAGCCAGCAAACATCAGCATCACTTAGGAGCTTATTAGAAGAATCAGGATCTACATTTTAATAGGATTCCCAAGTGATTCATATGCACATTAAAGTTGGAGGAGGTTGTTGTTATGGGGGGAGGGGAGTGGGGGGTATATGGGGACCTCATATTTTTTGAATGTAACATTAAAAAATAAATTAAAAAAATATTTTAAAAAAACTTAAAAAAAATCATTACTAATATAAATAAATAAATAAATAAAGTTTACTAAGTACTTCCCTAGTGCATATTTGCTTGTTGATAAGGATGGGACATTTAAACATACAGATTCTAAGGCCCACCCCATAGAGACTCTAATGCAGTAGGTTTGTAGAAGAGACATGGAATCTGTATTTTTAATGAGTGGTGATTTTTATAATCAGGTAACTTTGGGAAAGATTGGTCTAAAGCGGGGGTTCTTAACAAGGAGTCCGTGAGCTTGACTTGAAATTAAAAAAAAAAAAAAACATTTTTCTTGTGGGGACATGTTTGTGTGGGTGTGATATATTTATTAAAGAATACACAGTATAGTGTGGACTTAGAAAGGGGTCCGTGGTTTTCACCTGACTGGCAAAGGGGCCTGTAGAACAAAAACAGTTAAGAACTCCTGGTCTAATGAATCTCAGTATATTTTTAATTGTAGCTTTTTTCAGATATAAATAATTTAGAAAATTCCAAAAAGTTTTGTTCAACTTTTAATTCTAATATATTAGTGAGTTATAGACCAAGACAAGTACTAAAAATTTTTTGCATGGTATTATTTATCAGTACCTAAGATTGACTAACCATTTGCATTCTGTTTCTGAATAGACCAAACCTCAGTCTTTTTCTACTATAAAAACTGGACTCAGTGAGATAAGAGTAGAAGACATATCAGATAAAATTTGCAGTTACACCTTAAAATAGTCATTTTGCCTGGAGAGATGTCACAAGTGGAAGACCGGAATCTGTTAGAGCATTCACATGTGTAAAAAGAAAATATGTCTAATTTGCAAAAATTTGATTTAAGAAAAAATGCAATACTATTGAGAAACTTTCCTAATTTACATTGGATTGGTGTTTCTTTTGCTAGATGGGAAAGAGTATGATATTTATGTATCCTATGCAAGAAATGCAGAAGAAGAAGAATTTGTTTTACTGACACTACGTGGAGTTTTGGAGAATGAATTTGGATACAAGCTGTGCATCTTCGATCGAGACAGTCTGCCTGGAGGAAGTAGGTATTTCAGATGAGTACAAATTATGCTACACTGATAAGCACAAGAGTATCATTTGCTTTGGTTATGTATAGGAGTCATGACATAGCCCAATGCTGGCATCTTTGGACATTCAGCATCCAATTCTTTGATGTAATATAGGCAGAGACTGTCTAGAAATAAACCTGTTGTAGACATTCCAGCTCACATTATGATATTAAAATATTTTGCTTGGTAAGTTTTAAGAACTAGATACAGGGAAGCAGATGTAGCTCAAATGGATGAGCACCTGTTTCCCATGTGCTAGGTCCCAGGTTTGATCTCCGGTACCTCCTAAAAACAAAACAAATGAAAAAGACAATTCTCATTGGGGAGCAGATGTAGCTCAGTGGTGGTGCACCTGCTTCCCATGTACAAGGTCCTGGGTTCAATCCTGGTACCTCCTGAAAAAAAAAAAAAAGAACTAGATACAGAAAAGTGTACGTGGTGTTCAAAATTCAGCTTTAAACATCTTATTGCTCACATTTAGATTTTTAGAAGACTTAGTCTTATCTGCATTGATGTGCCAAGACTATTTGCCAGATCACAAGAATGGCATTAGTAATATCCTTTATTATGGAAGTTGGCCTAGATAAAACAAAATGTTTTACTCAGTTTTACTAAATTGAGTTGCAGAAGAGAATACATAGAATCTTTCATGATATCACTTGCTGAAATGTTTAGAATGTTTCCCTTTGGCACTTGCTCATTTCCTTATTCTCACCTTTATTTTCTAGCAAAGCACTGCTACTCAAAATTCTCTTTTCCTGGGGTCTCTTTCTTCTTTTCTCACCACTTATACATTGGAAATACAGTTTAAAATCATATGAAAGCTAATATACTCTAATTTTTAAAAAGTTGAGTTGCTCTATGTTTAAAATAAAAGTATATCTATCATTTTCAGGTCCACACAGTACACACAAAGTAATAGTATATTAAGTCTGTTTTAATAGACATAAATAGCATTACTAAATCCATTGTTAAATTTTGCATTGTTAAAATGCATGAAATATCTCTAATCTTAAGTATGATGAACTGATTTTCTTCCCCTAAAATCCTGTTTACACTTAGTATTTGTTGAACACATTTTCTTTAATCTTATATGGACAGTTGCGATTTAGAATAGTCTTAATTTTTTATTCTCATTTTGAATTAGCTAGATGTTATTTTATCTCCCCAATCATCCAAAAGCCCATCATGCTTGTATTCTAGAGCTGAGGTCCTTCCACATGATTTTGCCAAGGAAATGATAACCTGATTATATAGTTAAAGGATACGGTCCACTCACTTTAAGTCTCAAGGCTCCCAAATCGTTTTTCATCCATTTATTCATTGTACAGCCATTCTCCAAATAATTACTGTTTGCAAAGTTACATAACAGTTTAAGACCCCCAATAGGAAGTAATCGATCTTTAAAGAATTCAAATTCCCGTAGTTACTCTTGCATCTTGCCTTTGCTAATTGGCAATTTTGCTCTTTGCTCTTATTTTTAGTCTTCTTTGCCGCTGAGTTTCTTTTCATGCTTGCACCTTGTGGAGACTGCCTAGAATAAACAATTACTTACTCCAGGCCTGCCGTCTCCCCCAGGCTGCAATTCTTCTCACACCACTTCTATACCTGTGAAGATTAAGAGCCAAAATGATGGCATAGGCAAGCCATGAAATAGCTTTCAACAACACTAGTGCATTCCCTGCAGATGGCTCCTGCCTGAACTCCAGGTAAAGGATTATACAGTTCTCCAAAAGCAGACCACAAGGAGATGGATAAGTCCCAAGAATTTAGTAACAGGAACTAATCAGAACCTTGACAACAGAATAAAATTGCTTTGCATTTCCATTTTTCTCTCTGTCTTTTCTTCTTTTTTGACCTGAAGAAAGCATGTGCCTGTTAGTGCCTGTTCGGCAGCTAACAGCTGCCGAAACACATGGCTCCACAATAATGACAAGAGTTTAAGAGAAAGAGCCAGGGACTAATTTAGGCTCCAGAGCACAGAGGAAAATGGAAAGCTGAGCTGAGGATGTGTTGCCAGCCAAAATGTCATTCAATTGACTAGATGCTTTGTTTTGTTTTTTCTTTTTAAGTTCCTTTATCAAAGACACAGTGATAACTAATCTGATTTGGGGAGGAGTCTGGCAACAGAGAAGAACTTACACAAAATGCAGTTTCAGCTCTTGTTGTTCTGTATTATTGAAAAATTAATTCCTAGAATTTTGACTCTGTAGTGTATATCTTTTTGAAAGCCCATTGGTATCAGGGAGTTAATACAAGGAAATCTTCAGGGAGAAAGAGCTCAGGAGCTGATTTGGCTGAGCTACAATATGTCACACAATATGAACAATTGATATCTAGTCCTAGGGTCCAGGTAATGCTTCTGAAACCTGAGATAACAGAAATATACCACTTCTGGACTGTATGAAATTCCTTTTGGATAGCATCTATTTATATAGTTTACATCCTCCTTGAGGAGAGTGGCATTTAGTGAACAGAGTGGCTGGGTTTAAGGATTACATTGTTCAAAGTGTTGTTGGTAAAAATTTGACCTCACTTCTTAGCCTGTTGCCCTAAGGTCCCTATACTTTCCCCTCAAGCCCCATTTGTTTGGGGAGTTCTTGGCCAACACTAATCCCCATGGTGTTTTCTTTCCCAGTTGTCACAGATGAGACCTTGAGCTTCATTCAGAAAAGCAGACGCCTCCTGGTTGTCCTAAGCCCCAACTACGTGCTCCAGGGAACCCAAGCTCTCCTGGAGCTCAAGGCTGGCCTAGAAAACATGGCCTCTCGGGGCAACATCAACGTCATTTTAGTACAGTACAAAGCTGTGAAGGAGACGAAGGTGAAAGAGCTGAAGAGGGCTAAGACGGTGCTCACGGTCATTAAATGGAAAGGGGAGAAATCCAAGTATCCACAGGGCAGGTTCTGGAAGCAGCTGCAGGTGGCCATGCCAGTGAAGAAAAGTCCCAGGTGGTCTAGTAGTAATGAGCAAGGCCTCTCCTACTCATCCCTAAAAAATGTGTGAAAGGAGCAATGATAAGGGGAAAAAAACATAAAAAACACCAAGGATACTCCAGGAAGAAAGACTTCCCTTTTCTCTTATTCCAGTATTATTGTTTCATGGACAGAAAAAAAAAATTCTGTCCTCTCTTCCCTATAGGGATAAATTCAGGGTGACTGTATGACTGGCTGTTCTGCTTCCTCAGGCAATACTAAGGTTTAGAATGATATTGTCACCAGTCTGTCACCACCAGTCTCTGAGGTCTATTTACTTTGCTGACAAGGACTTATTGGATGTGAATTTCCCCATCTACATCTTCCATCCTTTTCCTGTATACCTCTATTTCTTTTATTTCATCATAACATTATGGGGCAGTCTTTTCCCATGAATTTAATAACCCCTTAAAAATATGTCATCTGTTAACAAGGGTCATTAATCAACTTCTGAGTATAGTTTCTTTTACTTTTACTCATCCATTAAAATGATAATCAGGTCCTAGATTTATTTTAGGTCAAGCTAATGAGCTCTTTGGCTCATTCTGCTGTACAACATACATACCACTACAGCAAGACTGACACCCACTTAGGATGATACAAAGCAGTCTAGCTGAAAATGCTCCTTATCATTGATTTTAAAGAGTGTGCCTACATTTTCTCCTAATATACTACTCTTGCCCTCCAGCTCAGGTAATTGATGTCATACTTATAAACTTGAAAAATATAACTTTTGTTTTTATTACATTAAACTACCGATTATATGTAGGTTGACCCATATTTAGCACTCCATCTTACTCTCCACTGTTCCTTATAGCCACTGTTCAGTGTTTGAAGATGGGTTCACACTTGGTTCAGTCTAAAAGGAAATTTCCAATGGTGCTAAAAGAGAGAGAGAGAGAGAGAGAGAGAACAGCAAAATGCTTTTAGGGCACTTTCTGACCTGTGAGAAAAGCATTGGATCGGTGTTTGGCAGTTTGTCTTTTAAGCCCAGCCTTGCTGAAGTAGAATACTGGGAAAGTTATTTCTCCCCACTTCTTTCTGTCTCTCTACAGTAAAGTGTAGAGGTTAAACTCAGTGACCTTAAAAATTGCTTTTAACATTAATGTTCTAAGAGAATTAATGGAACCCCCAGTATATTCTGTATTATATTCACTGGAACAGTTAGTACTTACTGTAAATAAGTCACTCTGAAAAGCCACTGCAAATAAAACTGTTTTTAAGTGAAATTTTATTGTTCATAAGACTAGGAAAAGTGAAAATGGAGTCCAGAGTTTACAGTTTTGAATCTCTATATTACATATGTGTCCACACACATAAATCATATACATATATGTGTGTGTGTGGATATGTATACATATATATATGAATATTACTTTAAATAGCCACCAACATAATATTACAGACCACTGGAAGTCTTATCCAGTTTTTAAGTTATGTTTTTTCTGTGATGCACTTGTGTCAGTATTTTATGTATATTAATATTATTTGTGAATTTATAGCTCACAGAGTGGTAGATGTCATTAGTGCTTGCCTTCCCTAAGTTAATGTAAATAACTGACATCCCTAAGTTAATATAAATAAATGCAGTTGATTAAGGTGTGATACAACCTGTTGCACATAGCGCTTCCATGGTCACTACTAAGTAGTGGCCAGCTATCTGGCATTAATTGACCACCTACTATGTTCCTAGTACCACATTTAGAAAGTAAGCCATGGTTATTCTCAGTTCTCGACTGCTGGAGAGATAACTCTCTATTTTGACTGGTGAGTAATAAAGGAAAGGGAAATAAAATACCTACTAATGAGTCTGGTTATCCTCTGAAGCACCGTAATTCATAATTTAAGGATGCCTTTATCCAAGTAGCAAATAAATGTTGATAAGCAGTTCTGAAACTATTTCCTACATTTAAATGTCTTTCAACAGTATTAAAGTCTGCCATAAATCATTTCTCTATACAGGAGTTATTATTTTAAATTGAAAACGCTTCACCTCTGAATTCTTGACTATAAAACTATTGTATAGAATTACTCCTGGATCTAACTTTTTTAGACTTATTAATGCTTTTCTTTGTTACAAACCACATATCACTCCCCCTTGTTAACATTTCACTCACAAGACCAGCAGAGAGCTGCCTCTAGATAAGCTTTAAATACCAATTCTTGCATGAGTTCTAGGTAAATGAGGGATACTCTCAGCACCAATGGGCTTTTCTCTTGTCAATGTTGCATCCTTTTTGCACTTTTGGGTTCCATATTTATCTCAGTTCCTGTTGGGTACCCCTAGAAACTCCTTGATTTTTTTTAACTATTTCTATTCCTGTCTTTGGTACTGAACTTTTCCAAGTGCTGAAATCTAAAGCATCTCAAATCTAAGTGGTATGTCTCATCCTAAGAGAATTTTATTTCAAGATTTTTTTGTTCATTTGTTTCTTTGTTGTCCCAGAAGAGGCCCAATATAGAACATGTGAGAGAAATGAGGAAACATAATTTTAACTTAGAAAGTGAGAACAGTCATGCCTCTCATGTTACAAAAAAATAATGGTTTTAGATATATGGTCAAAGAAACTTCTACACCCAGCTTCTTAAAGAAATGTGATACATGGAGTATAATTTTCACATTTATATGACATTTATTTAAATCTTTTCATTATTGTAACTCATATGAGTCCCCAGAATTCTTATAAAAAAGGCACTCCATTGTATTGGGAAACAAAAGCACCACTCTACTTATCAATTATCATTTCCTTTCCATAGATTTTAATATTTTAAGATTATCTTTTTTATTTTATTCATGTACTTTTGTATTTTCCATTTTTCATTTGATTTTTGATTTGTAAATTTGCTTGTTTTTTAAATAAACTGTTTATTTTCAGCTTTGAATTTTATTTTGTGCATGTGTTTTATGTCATTTTCATGTTTAGGTGTAAGAAGTAAGGACAAAGGAATTATGAATTACACTTGTAAGAAAAAAAGTAATGTACTATTAGGTAAGTTTCTCTTTCTAAGAGAAATCTGAGAAAAACAGGACCTTCTTCAACTCTAAGAATATTTTCTTTATATGTGAACAAGAGAGGTACAAAGTAAAATAGATTGTTCCAGTAAACTAGGACATGTTTACATATATAAATAGAGAGAAAGAGTGAGAGATAGGTTCTTTTTAAAAAAAGACATATACCTTTTCCTCTCTGTTCAACTTGGATAATTTAAAGAAATCTCTTACCTTTTATATAAGACTTTAATGCAACCAATGTAGTTGCTTTGGAGTGGGATCAAGAAATTAATGTCCTGTGTTTAGTTAATAGATGATCATTTGAATCAAAGATGCATTTCTATCATAAACTTCAAATAAACCAGTTATAAATATTTAGAAATGCATTTTCTTTTGGGTTGGCAATATTAAATCCATAGTGATAGGTATGCCTCTTTGCTTTAAAAAAAAATCCCTACTCATTCATTTATTCAAAGAGTATTTATTGTATATGTAAAATGTGCTCTGAGCTATTTAGCTTAGTAAAAATTTCCTTACTGAAGAAATTTCTTCTCTCAAACCAATCCCAGAGTTGTAGATTTAAGATCATTGGATAAACCTACAAGGAAACAGATTTCTACTCTATTAGGAAACTACTTTAAAACACTTCAACAATAATGGAATTCACTATCTTGGGAGGTATTAGGTCCCCCATCACTAGAGGTATACAAGCAAAGATTTGATGGATTCTTATTGAGATTTTGTATATGGGCTTCTTGCATTGTATTAGTGGGGATTGGTCTGAAGTTCCTTTCAAACCCATATTAAATGGCCTCCTAGAACATAATAATGACTCTTTAGAAGTTTCAATATCAGCAGTTTGGACATCCTGTATTTGGCTATTACTGACTTTGTTAAAACTATCAAGATATTTTCTTCAGTCATTTATGAATGTCACTAGGTCTTTGACACCAGAGTAAATTCACAAAATTGTGTGAGGGACGCATTCAGCACTAGTCTGTCTTATTTTTTTCTACTTGAGGGCTGTGAAGCAACTTTAGCAATGGGCTAGGAGATTGTGTTTCAGTAGTATTTTTTTTTTAATTCACATTTATTTTAAATCTGAAAGAATTTTTTAAACGCTGTTACTCTCCTGTAGATCCACATAACTAAGGGAATGCTTTAAAGTTACCATGAAGAGATTCAGATTCAATAAATAGTATTCCATCTATGTTCATTAGACATTGAATAATATTAATTTAATAAAATGATTCATTCAAATGTCTATTTTGTGCTAGACACTTACATATAGGTATCACTAATTTGTTTAACAGCCCTACAAGTTTGCTCCCATTATCTGCATTACTTAGATGGATGAACTCAGACTCAAAGATATTAAGATTAAAGCACAGGAGAAGATGGCAGAACAGGAAGCTACAAGAATCAGCCCCTCCACCAGAAGAATTATTAAACAGGCAGAACTGTCAGAATCAACTATTTCAAAACCCCAGAGTCCAACAGGAAAGAGCAGGAGGAAAAGGCTGGTAAATTAGGATAAATATCAGTAAATTGCTCTCTCCAGGTGGTGGTCACCATTACCCTCTTCCAACTCTTGCAGCAGACAGTAGTGGGATCTGGCCTCTGGCATAACTTGCTGCCATAGAGAGACATAAAATTCTACTTCCCCAATATCCAGGCAGCTTGCAGACCAATCACTTACTACTGCTTTTGGTTAGCTACTCCGGATCCCCTGGGTCCTGGTCTGAGCATGAATATTGTTCCAAACCACCACTGAGAACAAAGGTAGCAAAGGAGACTTAAAGACAGTATGCTTCCTCAGAGCTGTGGACAATTGAACTGTATTTTCTGGACAAGTCAGGAAAGCCTAGCTTTGGGCAACATGAAAGAAGATCCTAGACTCTTCTTTGCACCAACCTCACCCTCTCCCCAGCACAATTTAGAGGCAGCCCTTCCTTTTTCGGGTCCCTAGACTAGTTTCTGAAGGAAAAGATTGACTTGAAGAACTTTTCTCTATCATGTTCCCCTCTTAGGTAAAAGCACCTTAAGACAATGAAATAAGTGTATGAAGCATTTGAGGCCAATGGCCTAGGCCAAAACTTACCTGCTTTAAGACCTGTGGTGGAATACCCAGGAGAGGGGGAAGGATGTTGCCTGGGAAGTAGAGGGGGCATTCAAACTCTTACAAAACATGGGAATGCCTAAGGCCATTATCAAGCACAAGCCCAAGGTAAAACACAGGCCCAGAAAAGACTGGGAGGACTCTGCACTTTGCTTTTGCCAGGAGCTAACCTTCCTGATAGGAGGGCTGAACTCTGATAGAGAGTACTAGCCAATACAAAGCCTATGTGCAAAGATAGTAAAAGGTGTTTTTCACTTAGGAGTGCTTGGTTTTAACTCCTGATGCTCAGGAAAATCTGTCATATCATCAGCTGTTTACAAAATCAAGAAAAACACATCACAGGGAATAAATCCCAGAGTTAACCTTTTAAAATAGTTACATATACAGTGTGCAATAAAGATTACAAAATAGACAAAGAAACAGGAAATGGTGGCTCATCCAAAGGAAGAGAATAAAAATCCAGATAATATCAATGAAGATGAGACTGTGGACATAACAAAGACTTTAAAAAGTGATCCTCAATGTGCTCAAGGAGATGAAGGAAAATAGAGAAAGAACTAAAGAATATCAGGAAAACAATGAATGAATTATATGAGAATCTCAATAGAGAGAAATTTTAAAAAGGAACCAAACAGAACTACTGGAATTGAACATTACAGTAATAAAAATGAAAAATTCCCAGAAGGATTTCAACAGTAGGTTGTAGCTGGAATAAGGAAAAATCAGTGAACTTGAAGACAATTGAAATGAGTTAGACTGAGGAACAGAAAGAAAAAATTATAAAATGTGAAACTAGGACACCATACTAATATATACATTACAATGGTTTGGGTCTGGAGCTATGTACCATAGAAAAACATGTTAAACTTAATCCATTCATGTTGGTGTGAAACCATTGTAAGTAGGACTTTTGGTGAGTTTACTTCAGTTAAGGTATGGCCCAACTCAATCAGGAAGGATCTTAATCCTATTACTGGAGTTGCTTAAAGCAAATTGAAATTCAGAAAGAGAGAGCACAATGGGAAGCAAGAAGCTAAAATTCATTGGAACAAGGAAGAGAAGAGAGAGGTAGCAGAGACCACCATGTGCATTGCCATGTGAAGGAGAAGGCAAGGACTAAGGATAGCTGGCAGCCAACCCCAGAACATGAGTCTTCTGGAAGAAAGCATTGCTTTGATGAGGCCTTGACTTGGACTAGATTTGGATATTTGCTTAAGGAGCCAAGGAAACTAAAACATACATTATGGGAGTCCCAGAAGGAGAAGAAAGAAAATGGTAGAAGGAATATTCAAATAAATAATGACAGAAAACTTTCCAAACTTAGCAAAAGACATGAATATGCACAGTCAAGAAGCCCAGAGAATGCCAAACAGTATAAAATTAAAGAAAAAGCAAAGAGCCTCATCACATACTGATCAATCTGTCAAAAGCAAGGTATAAGGAGAGAGTCTTGAAAGCTGAAACAGAAAAGCAACATGTTACATACAAGTAGTCCCAATTAGATTAAGTGCTGATTTCTCATAAAAAATCATGGAGGCAATTAGGCAGTGGGTTGAAATACTTAGAGTGTAGAAAGAAAACAATTGCCAACCATGAATTTCATATTCAGCAAGACTTTTTGTTGAAAAATGAGGGAGAGACCATGACATTCCTAGATAAATAAAACCTGAGGGAGTGACATCATCTCTAGATCAGCCCTACAAGCAATAATACTAAAGGGGGTTCTTCAGACTGAAAGGAAAGAACACGACAGTGATTCAAAGCATCATAATGAAATAAAAACCTTCAGTAAAGGTAACCATTTGGTTAATTATAAATGCCAGTATTTTATATTGCATTATTTGGTGTGTAACTGCACTTCTTACTTCCTACATGTACTAAAATGCAAATACATAAAAAGTCATGATAAATCTTTGGATCAGTCATAGAATGTACAAAGATATCATTTCTCACAATTATAAAAGAGATGGGGAGAGGGAGGGATATGTGTATGCTATTGAAGTCAAGTTAAGGATGTTAAATGTTAACCCCATGATAACCATAAGGAAAATATATGAGTAATATATCCAGATAAAGATGAGAAGGGACTCAATATAGTACAAACAAAAACTCAAATAAATATGAAAGGCATTAATGGGAGAAGTGAGGGACAAAAGGGTATAAGGCTTACAAAGACTAAAAGCAACATTGCAGAAGAAAATCCTGCATTATCAGTAGTGGCATTAAAAGGAAATGAATTAGGATGGTAGCACAACATTGTGAACATAATTAACAGTACTGAAATATATGAAATAGATATATATAAATCTGAATGTGATTAAAAGGAGAAATGTTAGATTGTGTATATGGCAACAGAACTAAATCTTGAAAAAAAAAGTAAGTGGATTAAATTATCCAGTCAAAAGACAGAGATTGATAGAATGGATAGGAAAGCATGACCCAGCTATATGTTGTTTACAAGAGACTCCCCTTAAACGTAAAGATATAAATAGGTTGAAAGTGAAAGGATGGGGAAAATAGAGAACTGGGGTAGCTATACTAATAGATAAAATAGACTTTAAGTCAAAAACTGTTATGGGGAACAAAGATAGTCATTATATACTGCTAAAAGGAGTCAATGAAACAAGAAGATGTAACAATGATAAACATACGTGCAGTAACTTAAGAACCCCAAAATGTATGAAACAAATTCTGACAGAGTTGAAGGAAGAAATAGACAAATCCATACTAATAGAAGAGACTTTAATCCATCAATTTCAATAATGGATAGAATATCTAGACAGAAAATCAGTAAGGAAATACAATACTTGAATGATACTCGAAACCAACTAGACCTAACAGACATATATAGAACACTACTCAGTAACGACAGAATACATATTCTTCTGAAGTGTACATGGATTCTTCTCCAGGATAGACCATATCTTAGGTCACAAAATAAGTCTCAATAAATTAAAAAATATTGAAATCATACAATGTTTCCTCTTCGACCACACTGGGATGAATCTAGAAATCAATAATAGAGGGAGAAATGGAATATTCACAACTATGTGGAAATTAAACAATGCACTCTTACACAACCAATGGGTTAAAGAGGAAATCATAAGGGAAATTAGGAAATATCTTGGGGTGAATAAAAATGAAAATTCAACTTATGGGATGCCACAAGTCAATACCAAGATGGAAATTTATAGTTTTAAGTGCTTACATTGAAAAAGATGGAAGATTTCAAATCAGAGACCTAATCTCAAAACTGGAAGATCTAGAAAAGGAAGAACAACCCAAATACAAAGCAAGCAGAAAGAAGGAACTAACAAAGATTAGAGCAGAGACAAAAGAAATAGAGAAGTTTTAAAAATTGAGATAATCAACAAAACCAAAAGTTGTTTCTTTGAAGAGATCAATAAAATTGACAAATCTTTAGCTAGACTGATGAAGAAAAAGACAACACAAAAAAATAAAATGAGAAATGAAAAGACACTACTGACCCAGCTGAAAGGAATATAAAACTATGAACAGTTGTATGCCAAAAACTAAATAACCTAGATGAAATGGAAAACTCTAGACAAAAACAATCTAGCTACAGTTATTCAAGAAGAAATAGATCTCAACAAGCCCGTAACTAGTAAAGATATTGAATCAGTAATGAAAAACCTCCCCCCATAAGAAAAGTCATACACCAGATAAATTCACAGGGGAATTTTACAAAACATTCCAAGAAAAATTAACCACTACTGCCCAAACCATTCCAAAAAAATTGAAGAGGTGTGAACATTCTCTAATTCATATTGTGAGACCAACATCATCCTAATGACAAAGCCGGATAAAGATGCACAAGTAAAGAAAATTACAGATCATTTTCTCTTATGAATTTACAAGCATACCTTCGAGATGCGCAGATTTGGTTCCATGGCAGTGACAAAAAAGTAAATATCACAATAAAGCATGCCACACAATTTTTTGAATTTTACAGTGCATATAAAATTATGTTTACAGTGGACTGTAGTTTATTAAGTGTGGAATAGCAGTATGTCTATAAAACAATGTACATACTTTAATTTTGAAATATTTTATTACTGAAAAAACTGAACATCATCTGAGCCTTAGCAAATTGTAATCTTTTTGCTGATGGAAGGTCTTGTCTCTATACTGATGGCTGCTGACTGATCAGGGTGGTGGTTGTGTAAGTTTGGGGTGGCTACAGCAGTTTCTTAAAATAACATAAAGAAATTTGCATCACTGATTGGGTCTCCCTTTCTTAAAAAGTTTCTCTGCTACATGCAGTACTGTTTGATCATATTTTCCCACAATAGTGCTTCTTTCAAAATTAGTCAATAATCTCAAACCCTGCCAGTGCAACTAAGTTTATATAATATTCTAAATTCTTATTTATTTATTTTTTGTCATTTCAACAATGTTCACAGCATCTTTACCAGGATTAGATTCCATCTCAAGAAACTACTTTCTTTGCTTATCTATAAGAAGCAACTCTTCATCCCTTCAAGTTTTATCATGAGATTACAGCAATTCTGTCCCATTTTCAGGTCCCATTTTTAATTCTAATTCTCTTGCTATTTCCACTACATGTGCAGTGACTTCCTCAACTGAAATCTTGTACCCCTCAAAGTCACCCATGAAATTGGAATCAACTCCCCAAACTCCTATAAATGTTAATATTTTCACTTCCTCCCCTGAATCATGAATATTCTTAATGGCACTTGAATTGTGAGTCATTTCAAAAGATTTTCAAATGACTTTACCCAGATCCATCAGAGGTTTACCCCCAAAACCAGTAGTATTTATATACAATCAAAAGAAGAAATCAAGAATGTAAAAAACTTGTACAAAGAAAACAACAAATCACTGCTAAAAGAAATCAAAGAAGATACAAATAAATGAAAGAAAATTCCATACTCATAGATTAGAAGACTATTGTTAAATGTCGATTCTACCCAAAGTGATTTTCATATTTAACACAATCCCAATTAATCAAATTTTCAACATCCTTCTTTGCAGAAATGGAAAAGCCAATCATCAAATTTATACAGAGGGTAAGGGGCCCCAAATAGCTAAAGCTATCTTGAAAAAGAATGAAGTTGAAGGACTCACATTTCCTGATCTTAAACTTATTTCACAGCCACAGTAGTCAAAACAGCATGGTACCAGAGATTCTGAAGGGAGGGAGAGGGAAAAATAAGTGTAATGGGGGCATTTTCAGAACATTGGACTTGTCTGGCACAACATTGCAGTGATGGATACAAGCCATTAAATATTTTGATATAACTTACAAAATTGTGCAAGACAATGTAAACTATAGTCTATTATTAGTAGCAATGTTTCAATATGTGTTCATCAATTGTAATGAATTTACCATTATTAATGAAGGATGTTTTTAATGTGCGAAAGTGTTGGAGGGAAAGGGGCATATGGGACTCCCCTATATTTTTTATGTAACATTTATAGTAATCTAAAGCTTCTTTAAAAATAAAATTTTAAAATTTTTTAAGAATTTAAGAGTGACTAGATAAAAACAAAACAAAACAAAGCAAATATAGCATGTTATCATCACAAGGACTGACATATAGACAAATGGAGTCAAATTGATAGCTCATCAATCAACATTCAAATTTATGGTCAATTAATTTTTGACAAGGTTGCAAAGAACACTCAACTGGGAAAGAATAGTCTCTTCAGCAAATGATGCTGGGGAAACTGGATTTCTTTTGCAAAAGAATGAAGGTGCACCTCTACTTCACACCATATCTAAAAATCAACTCAAAATGGACCAAAACCTAGATATAAGAGACATAAATAAAAACTCCAAGAAGAAAATGTAGGAAGCCTCTTCAGGACATTGTATTAGGCAATGA
The DNA here is from genome assembly GCF_030445035.2 of Dasypus novemcinctus. Lineage (NCBI taxonomy): Eukaryota > Metazoa > Chordata > Mammalia > Cingulata > Dasypodidae > Dasypus > Dasypus novemcinctus. Next base: position 65,911,561 of record NC_080676.1, read on the forward strand.
GTTCTTAGACTTCACATACAAAGCACAAGCAACAAAAGATAAATGGGCCTCATCCAAATTACAAACTTTTGCACCTTAAAGGACTTCATCATAAAAGCAAAATGACAGCCTACACAATGGGAGAAAATATTTGGAAACCACATGTCCGATAATGGTTTAATATCAAGAATATATAGAGAAGTCTTTCAACTCAACAACTAAAAGACAGACCAATTAAAATATCAGCTAAAACTTGAATAGAGATTTCCCCCAAAGAAGATATGCAAATAGCCAAAAAGCACATAAAAAGATGCTCAACATCATTAGCCATTAGGGAAATGCAAATCAAAACCACAATGGGATACCATTTCTTACCCACTGAAATGGCTACTATTAAAACAAAGAAAAGAAAAAGAAACTAACAAGTATTGGAAAGAATGTGGAGAAATCGGAACACTTATTTATTGCTGGTGGCTATGTAAAAAGATGTGGCATTATGGAAGACAGTTTGGCGTTCTTCAGAAAGTTAAGTACAGAATTACCACATGACATGACAATCACGTTTCTAGGTATATACCCAAAGGGATTGAAAGCAGAAACTTGAGTAGATATTTGCATGCTGATGTTCATAGTGTCATTATTCATAATGGCCAAAAGATGGAAGTAACCCAATTGTTCATCAACAATGAATGCATAAACAAAGTATGGTATATATAGACTATGAAATTTTATTCAGTCATAAAAAGAATGAATTGCTGATATATATGACAACAGGGAAAAATCTTGAAGATGTCAGGTTGAGTTCAATGTACCAGACACAAAAGGATAAATAGAAATATTGTATGATTTCACCAATATGAAATATTAGGATAAGTAAATTCATGGAGTTAGAACTAGAATACAGGTTACCAGGGAATGGGGTTGGGATATGAAATAAGAAGTTAAGGCTTAAAATGCGAATAGTTTCTATTTGGGATGATGGAAAAGTTTCTTTGGTAATGAATGGTTGTGATGTAGCACACTGTTGTGAATGTAATTAACAGAACTGAATTATATATTTATTGTGGTTAAAATGGGAAATTTTAGGTTGTATATATGTTATTAAAATAAAATTTTAAAAAAACCCCACAAAACTACACAACACAAGCAGTGAATCCTAAGTTAAACCATGAACTATAGTTAATATAAATAAACTATAAAGCTATAAAAATATACTTTCATCAGTTGTAATATATGCATCATGTCAATGCAAGTTGTTAATAAGATGATGGGAAGCAGATGTGGCTCAAGCAGTTGAGTGTCTGCCTCTCATATGGTAGGTCCCAAGTTTGGTTCCTGCTGCCTCCTGAAAAATAAACAAACAGACAACAAGCAAAACAAACAAAAAAGTGAACTTAGAAAAGTTGATGTGGCTCAGTGGTTGAGTGCCAGCTTCCCACATATGAGGTCCCAGGATCAGTCCCCAGCCCCCAGTTGCTCAGGAAAAACAAAAAATAATAATAATATAGTATATGTTATCCTGTTTTTATGCATGATTCTTCTGTAAACCCACAACTTCTCCAATAAAAAAATAGTACTCAATAAAAAAAATAAAGGCACAGATATAAATAGAGAAAATGAGATTTTAATTCAAACGCATCTGATTGCAAGTTAGGGTACCATATTCTTTTTTTAACTACACTTTGAGAGAGAGTTAGGTTTACTGCTCTTTCACCGACATATAACCTAACCAAAGAGCAGAACACAGTCTTAGTTTTTTCTAGGTGAATTCCAGGGTGATTATGACTTTTAAAGGCAGGGACATTGTGGAGTATTGGAGAGTTCTGGATCAGCAAATGTGATTCAAAACCAATGACACCAGATATCTAAAGCTACATGTCATTTTTTAGATTCAAACAGCATAAACCACCCAATTTCTGACTTCCTTTCCAAATATTCTTTAGTATCTAAACAATAGTAATTCCCATACTCAAATATATAGTATTGGCAATATGGAAGATATTAAAAGAAATGCTACAAATGAGATAGCCTCCTTCAAGTACCACTTGAGAGAGCCCAAGTGACATGAGAAACATCTCCACATCCACTCTTTAATGTCTAGAATTCTACTATTCATCTGTATCTTAAGCATTGCCTTCTTTCAAATGTAAATCCCCCACTTTCATGATAGGGTACCAATTAAAAAAAAAAAAGAAGCAGCAGCTGCTAGTTCTAAAGATGATTTACTTTAGCGGATCTAGGACAGTGTTTAATTTTCAACAATGGTATCCCCATTGAAACAAATATACACACAATTTGGCTATAAACTTTGTTAAAAAGCTAACCATGTTGTCTTAAGATTATATCTCATTTATCACAACACAGGAGAACCAGCAGACTTCCTACTCTCACACTCAGGATTGAGAGGCAGCATCTAGGACTGGAGGGAACAAAGTAGTAACCACAACACACACATGCAAACATACACACACAAAAGGCCTTTAAATTTAAGTGGAAATTTAGAGTGTTCTTTTAAGAGTCAACTGAAAAATTTATAAAACATTTTGCAGTCTTGTTAAAACCAGTCAAAAGTTCTTAAAAGTCGAGTACCTAGGTCTTCTGAATTCTTTTCAAATTCAACTGATTAGAAAGTATTAATCTGGTAGGGAGCACAGCTTCCTCATTCTCTGTTGAGTTCATAATGATCAAATTCACTGTCTTTACAGACAGAAAAGTCTCTTAGTCACTGTTTCACCCCTGGCCCCAAATGTGTTGCCATGCAGCCTCATGGTCTGTCTCCAGAACTTGTTTTCAGAGTTGTAGAAGGCTGTGATTTACACATTTGCAATCTTTTCTGGTGCTAACAGATCTCACAGAGGGTTAAGGACTGCATTTACTTGAAGGACTTCCCATTGGTACCTGTCCAAATTCACCTCAGTAACTATTAGAATTGAATGCTTTGCCAGAATTCTTAATAGATAGATTCTTACATATTGTCATTGTTGTTGCCCCTTTGTTTGATATTCTTAGTTCAGGGCATCACACACACACAAACACACACACACACACAGCAAAATAGAAAGGAAGTTTTGGCTGACAGAAAGATCAATATTATGAACGGTCTGATGAAATTTTAGGTATCAAGATACAATTGTACAGATCATAAAAGGTGGCGATTTGCCATTGCTCTTTGCTAATCAGACATTTTGGGACATTATATTTAGTACTCTTAAGTAGATACTTAAATAATTGTAGCTATTCAGAGGAAGATGGTAAGAGTGGGAAGGAGAATTAAAACCATGATACATGGAAATAAGATAAAAATCTTTAAATTATCTTCTCTAGAGGTGAGAAGAAAATACATTGACATCATGATAGTTATCAAATATTTCAAATATTTATTGATGTTAGATCTAATTTGAAAGGAAGAAAAATTCAAAACAAGAAATAATTTACAAACAGGGCTAAAATTAGCTGCTTTTGAGGTGGTTAATTTCCCATTCTCAAAGGTAGCATCCCTTGGTAAGGATGATGCCGATGAGACTCATCAACTGGGTAGATTATTAAGCAGGTGCCATCAACATTTAGATCCTATATTTTCAAGAGTTTATTTATTGCCTATCTTTGTAGGATGGGCAATGATAAACTGGAACTTTATATGTGTTTTCACTGGCCACTGTCTTATCTTTCCACTTTCCTTTAGATACAGTGGAAGCAGTTTTTGACTTCATTCAGAGGAGCCGACGGATGATTGTTGTCTTGAGCCCAGACTATGTGACAGAAAAGAGCATCAGCATGCTGGAGTTTAAACTGGGGGTCATGTGCCAGAATTCCATTGCCACTAAGCTCATTGTGGTTGAGTACCGTCCCCTTGAGAATCCGCACCCAGGCATCCTGCAACTGAAGGAGTCTGTGTCTTTTGTGAGCTGGAAGGGAGAAAAGTCCAAACATTCTGGCTCCAAATTCTGGAAGGCCTTGAGACTGGCTCTTCCTCTAAGAAGTCTGAGTGCCAGTTCTGGCTGGAATGAGAGCTGCTCTTCCCTGTCTGATATCAGTCTGGACCATGCTCAAAAGAGGAAAAGCCGTTTGAAAGAGCCTCCAGAAGTCCAGAGTTCAGAGAGGCCTGCAGGGGCCTCTCTTGCTCCAGGCACAGTATCCAAGCACAGAGGGAGGCCCTCTGCAGCCTGCCGCTGCTGTGTCACCTACTGTGAAGGAGAGAGTCACCTTAGGAGCAAGAGCCGGGCAGAGATTTATACCCAGCCCCAGTGGGAGACACACCTCTGTAAGCCTGTTCCCCAAGATTCAGAGTCTCAATGGATACAAAATGGCACCAGACTGGAACCCCCTGCTCCCCAGATCTCAGCTCTTGCTCTTCACCATTTCACAGATTTATCCAATAACAATGACTTTTACATCCTATAATTACTGCTTGTGGTGGGTGGTAGCTGCTATCTCTACAAACCCTCTTTGAGTCATGAACCTGAGGAAATAACTGACATTTTTATCATCTAGTTGATTACCAGATTGTGTCCCTTTATTGATTTTTAAAAACTATTTATTTCTAGGAGACAAAAGACCTGAAGGACCTGAATCCAGAATTATTGGCTTTAATGGCCTCAGAAGGGCACACTCTTCTTGGGCCCTAGAAGGTCAGTATGCAAAAGTTGACTAAAGTCTAATCCTTTATCCTGCCTTGTGGTTTAAAACTGAACAAATAATTTAAATGTATTTCATTTGAGCCTGTTGCTCAACCTCATGTTACAAGGCACCTGGTGTACTTAGGCAATGACACTCACAGGGTATGTGTATCCCAAAGAAGAGTCATGGAAAGGAGGTAGTTCTGGTAGAAACTGTGGGACTAAGCTCTGCAAAAAAACTACAGCACATTTTCCCTCGAAGAACCAAACATACTCACACAGGGATATATGGTGTTCTTTGTCTCACTGTAAACTGGTGTTCTCTAAACTGCCTAAAATTGTTAACATCAATAAAGGTTATATTTTTATGGCATTTCATTTGTACTTACAAATTGGTAATTCCCTCTGTCCCCTCTACCTTTTATGGCTTTGAATTCATATCTGAAGAGTATTACATATCAGGAAAACAAGATTTGCTTTAGGTACCAGGGAAGTCTAGATTTCTCTTTTGCTTCATTCTAAGTTATATTGGGAGAGATCTGAGAAGGAATGAAATGAGAATAAGAAGGGGTTCCAAATAAAATGGAGATTCACCCAAAATTTTTCTTACATTTTTAGAACTCTCAACTGAAAAATTCAGTATTTTTAAGGGTTTAGATGGAGTTTGGCACCTGTAATCTTTCTTCCCATTCAGGATGCTGAGAAGGGGTAGCAAATTCAAACACCTATAAGGATCAGAGGGTAACAAAAAAGAGCAAGGCAGGCAAATATAATACACAAATTCCCTGGCTAGTAAACATGTATATAGTGCCATAGGTACAAATACCTCCTTCTCTAGTCTAAACAGTTTAAACACAGTCATGGGAAATGGATATGGCTCAACTGATAGAGCATCCGCCTTCCATATAGGAGGTCCAGGGTTCTATACCCAGGGCCTCCTGACTCATGTGGTGAACTGGCCCGTGCACAGTGCTGCCACACACAAAGAGTGCCTTGTGAATACAGAGGTGTCCCCTGCATAGGGAAGCCCCACGCACAAGGAGTGCACCTCACAAGGAGAGCCGCCCTGAGCAAAGAAAGTGCAGCCTGCCCAGGAGTGGTGCCACACACATGGAGAACTGATGCAGCAAGATGATACAACAAAAGTGACACAGATTCCCAATGCCGCTGAAAATGCAAGCAGACACAGAAGAACACACAGAAAATGGACACAAGAGAGCAGGCAATGGGGTGGGAGGGCAGAGAGGGCAGAGGGAGAGAAACAAAAAAATCTTTAAAAAAATAAAAAATAAAAATAAACAAAATCACAAGAAGCATATGGCATTTGATTTTACAGTCAGGTAGATAATAGGGAACATTGGTCATGTAACTAATTAAAGAACATGTATTTCTTAAAAAGGAGGCAGCCTTTACTCAGCTCTAGTTGATTGTGACCACATGGAAATTAAAGCCCAGTGTTGCCAGATTGCTATTGGATGGTTTAACATAAAATTTAAAAAAAATAAAAGGAAATTGCAAAGAGCCAAACAAAACAATTCAGTCTAAGGGCTGCAATTTCAGAACTAAAGTATTTCCTCAAAGAACATATGTCTTAATGGATTTTTAAGTGCCCCTGGAAATACTGGGACTGGAAAACACAAGCTGGCTCTAAGAAAATAATGGGATGTGTTTATTCCCTAAATTATATTTCCCTCTCTTGAAGAAATCTGAGCCCTCAGAACAGGTCTGATCTGAACCAGTATTCCTTCAGGAGAGAAAAAGCTGGAAAATGATGTGCCTTCCATTTACTGCCAGAACATTAGAAACACAAATCCTGGTATTTCTGAGCAGGAGCAGGTCAAAAAGAGAAAAAAGGCCATCCTAGGCATGAGTAGTCACCTTCAATGCACTGGTCCTGGCCACTAGTGAGATGTGGCATGATGAGTATCAGCCTCTCTCAGTCATTAATAGTGAAACGGGTGAAGAAAGAAGCCAGAAATTTTATCCCAGCACTCCTACTGGAGAAGGAAGCAGAAGATTCCTTCTGTTGAAATAAGAAAATGAGGGGATAAGGACCCTGCAGAGTAAGTGTGACTCACCAAAGAACTTGTAGTATCTGTCCAGCAGAAATCCACCAGAAGACTGAGCACAACCCAAAGACCTTGTTCTATATTACATTCCTTCTGGAATAGGTAAATCCATCCCTGATATCTTTTCACTTGGAAGACAGCAGTTTCTCTAGAAATTTGTTAGTGGGTAAGGTAAGTAGCTTCAAATCCTAGGAGAGAGGATGGATGCTCTTTGCCATAATCGGTCTTATTCCTTATTAACACGATGTTTCAAACTAGAAAAAGTCTTTGAAAAATTGACAAATTACTTTTGTCATTTATGAATTATTTTCTTAGCGAGGAAAATTAAATAAAAGAAAACTAAGGGCAGAGGCATAGAAATTAAGCATGGGCTCTTCTTATGAATGTATTGTTCAGATAATTTTGGTGCTCTCGAAGTCTCAATAATGGTCAATATTAACTTCCATTGACAAGGTAAGTACAGTGTAAGCAGTGTAAAAGGCTTGGAGGAGACATTATTAGTATTCCCTGACCCAACATATTACAATTGAATGTGATATTCAATGCCATGTATTTCATTGAGGCAAAGGATAATAAAAAGAAAATTTCCTTATGGGCCATATGTATCCATAATTAAAGTAATATGATTGTAGGCTATGGCAGATTGAATTACATATCTCAGAAAATCGTGCTTTTATTCTTAATGCATTCTTGTGGGTGTGAATCCATTATGAAAAGGATGTTTTGGTGAGGTTATTTTTAGTTAACTGGATCAGGGCAGGTCATAATCTTATTACTGGAGACCTTACTGAGAAGTCAGGGGAAGCAAGAAGCAAGAAGTCAACTGAACTCAGAAAAGAAAGAAGACACTGCCATATGTATTACCACTGATTGAAAAGCCAAGGAATTTAGGATTACCAGCAGCCAGCCCCACTATTCCAGTTCTCAGGGCCAAACCATCCTCTTGCAGATGCATTGATTTTGGACTTCTAGCCTTGAAACTGTGACTCAATAAATTCCTGTTGTTTAAGTTCTGTTGTTTAAGTTGTATGGTATTTGTTTTAGCAGCTGGGAAACAAAGACATAGGTTTAAATAGATATCATTACGTAAGTAAAGATTGTCAATATAGGGGCATGAATGTTAAGTCCGTTGGAGAGAGATCTGAGTCCTGTTTCTCTGCTAAAGAAGCCTCAATCTCCTGATTGCTAAAGTGGAGAGAGTAACATCGTTAATCTTGCTGGGTTTTGTTGACATTAAAAGACGTAATGCATGTAAGTGCTTAACACAGTGCCTGGCACACTGTACTCAATGAGTGTTGGCTAGTGTTATACCTATAGTGAAATCATCATGTGGTTGAATGAATTTACATTTCCAAAGCAATTGAAGGTTTGCAAATTGATCATATATGTAACTATTTATTCATAAAATCATAAAAGCAGTATAGTCCAGAAATGTATTAGTTTAAGTGGTTTTCTCAATGACACTCAGCCAATTAGCAACAGTCTTAAACTAAGCATCTAACATCTGATTCAGTGTCAATTCTAGAGCCCTCCTTGTAAGATTTAAGTAGCAGTATTATTATTACAATCCCACCTAAAAGGAATAATTTAATTTGAAATGTAATATATTCAAGTCAAATAAGCAGTTAATTTAAACCTACACATAGCTAATTACTATATTAAATGTTTGATGTACCAACTGGTCTAGTCATAGTATGATTTTATACAATTTCATTTCTAAATGTTATAACATTTTTTTAAGCATTAAAATAGACTCATTTTTTATGTCATTTAGATTCTATTATGCTGTAATGAATTTTTTTCAGAAAATAAGTAATTTATGTTCTTCTTAATGGAATATAAAAATATAATCACCACTTACCTTGAAATACAAATTTAAATTTTCAGCAGCTACAATACACACTGTGAGTTCCAGAGTTACTGCCTCTTATAAATAGCATGAATTCTACTAATAATGTATTCACTTCAAGTTTAAAGATTTGGAATAGCTAGGAAGAAAATATTCCTATTCTGAAAAATTGATAATAAAATAGAGTTAATCATAAAAATATGCACAGAAGGGCAAGCAATACCAATGGCAGTGTTTACAAACTTTCATGTGAGGAGAACATTACCCCAAGGTAGGCCCCAGCCTACTGGGGCCGATTTAATAGAGGCTGGTCATCGCCCAAGAGACTGCATTTTTAAATGAGGCCTAATAATTCAGATGAGGTACACCATGGGTCACACTTTGGAAACTACTACCTCAGCAAACTCTTCCCAACACTCTCCATGAGTTCTATATAATTCTTCAGGTTGTAAAGGGAGAGACCCTCTATTACAATCTTGTCTACAACTTCTCAAAGTGTGTTCCTTGAGGCATCTGTATCGAAACCATTTTGGGTGTGTATTAAAATGCATTCTTTTTGACCCTATCCCAGATTAACAAATCGAGGATTTCATTTTGGGACAGATCTACATTTTGAATGAACTTCCCAGGTGATTCTGATGAAAAAAAAAAAAAAAAATCTAAGAACCATTAATTTTTCTCTCTTTAACTCCTTTTTTACCTTTGTAGGCTCTGATTTTCTCCAGCCAAAGAAGGACTTCAAATCATCTTTTAACAAGGTGTTTGCAGATAATGGCTGAAAAGGTAGGGCTTGTTTAGCTCTTGAAGCTGTCTCAGCACAGGAGACAGTTGAACAAAAGAGGGTTTAGTAGAGATTATTTCTAATATATGAAAGATCAAATACTGACATTTGGAATATAGTGGGATTGCTGGTCATCACATGTACTAGTCAACAAGTTAAGCTATACTGTGCTAACAAATAACCCCAATATTTAAGTAACTTCATATAAAAAGACATTTCTTGCTTATGCCACATGTATGGCTTAGAGGCTAACTTTCTTTTAGCTCTGCCACCCATAGCTCTTGTATCTTGCTTCCTGCTATTCCACGGTTCAGCCTAAATATGACACTCATACTTTCACTTATAATTCGTTGGTCAGAAATAGCTATGAGGGCCTGATCTAATTATGGAGGCCTTCTTGTGTTCCCAGAAAGAGACAAATGAAACAGAACTTGGTGAATACATAGCACTGCCTTTGCCTAAAGAATGAAATAGAGATCCTGAAGAGGCAAGAGCCTTCAAACTGGGCTTTGATGATGAAGGAAACTTGCCAAGGTATCAAGCCAGATGATTGTGAAAAAAAAAAAAAAGACATACGAAAGAGTAGACCTGTTTCATAAAAGTCCCCCAAAGAAAAGTTATTGAAGGAATGCTTAGTAACAATTACAGCTTCTGTTTAAAAGAAAATATTCTTAACAATTATAAAGTTAACTGTATTTGTCTAATTTCCATCCAGTGACTTTAGTCAGTTCTTTAAAAATGTCACGCTCAAACTACCTGCCAATGAGCCATTTCACTTTTGAATATCCAGGGAGCCCCAGAAGAACTGAAGACATTTAAAACACAGCAGAGCATATGACATGGTCATTAGAAAACATTACTTGATCCATTTATCTGAACAGCTAAATAGGGAATTAAAACTGAAAATGTTAAAGCTCAGATGAAAGAAGAGACAGTGCCTGTGTTGGTATTATGGACGCTGGTGCTATCTACACATCTGCTCCCTCTCTGATGTGGATTCCTTGTTTGTATTAACCACTTGAATTTTTATGACTTCCTTAATGTGTGCAGTATCATCTGATTATGAGGAGATGCTATTTGTAGGTTGATGAAGATCAGTGCTCAAGGAGACTTGATACAGGTAGGCAAACCCATGTTCATAAGTTATAATGTTGAACAAAGAAAATATTTTATTTCAGAGTGTAGGGAAGAGGGAAGAGACTACTGATGCACTCAAATGTCTTCGGTCTTTGGAGAATAATTCAAAACGTTCTTCTCTTGGATAGTTCAAGCTATTTAAAATATTTTAGTGGAAAAATGGTTATCTGAAATGGACTCATAGGAAGAAACCAGAGAGATCAATGAACAATTCTATCCTATGCTAAGGGGTGCGAATTTTAATACTCTAGTACTCTGTTGCAAATAAACTTAAGATAAAATCCAAAAACTGATATGTATTTCTTCATTATTAAAGGTATATATAACAATTTATTCATTGCTTTTCTCTTGTCAAAAATTGTGGCACATGCTTTCAGTTAATTTATGATTCATTACCATGTTTTGAAATACCTTGGTCAAATGGTTCCTAACCAGGATTGAACATCATCTTTTGAAAACTTGCACATATTTGGGGTCCACCCAAACTACTAAATGTCCCACAATGATTTAAGTGTATGCTCTTATAAAGGAAAACTGCATTAAATACCTTTAAAATATTTTCAAATGTTACAATGAAAACTAAATGATTGTATATTATAAATTTACAATAAAAAAGTGAAACCGCATCCTGATATTCTGGACAATGTTATTTCCTAAGTGCAAAACTTGAAACCTATTGCCAAATACTGGGATTTTGAGTACTTTTCTAATATCTTGTTGTGAAATAATAGAAGTATAAGAAAAACAACATAAAGATGATAAAATTATAGAAACAATGTAGTTACTAAACTATGTAGCCAAAGAAGGCCGGAACCCTAGTAGTGTTTCAGTTTCCTAGCTGCCAAAACAAATGGGTTGACAGCAACAGGAATTCCTTGGCCCACTGTTTCAGAAGCTAGAAAGGCTTGCTTCCTCCCAGAGTCCATATCTTCTGGCTGGCCAGCAATCTTTAGGGTTCCTTGGCTTTTTCGTCACGTGGCAATGCACATGGTGGCACCTTCTCCTTTCTATACTAGGTTCCACTGACTTCTGGGTCCTGGTTCTTCCCTCTGGCTTCTCTTTCTGTGTCCTTTGCTCATGAGGACTTCAGCCATATTGGATTAAGGCCCACCCTCTCTCAGTTTGGGCACATCTTAACTAATAACATTTTCAAAAACCCTAATTACAAATGGGTTCACATCCTCAGGACTAGGGTTGGGATCGGAACATCCCTTTTGTGGGGTACATGATTCAATCCCAACACCTAGTAATTATTACATTCATCTAAAATAGGACAGAGTGGTTAAAGTACAATGGCTTGGCCAAAGGCAAACACAGATGATATCTAAGAAGAACCAATAGGAAAAGGGGAAAATAAATTAACCCTAATTTATTTATTTCCAAAACTCAGGAATGTTAAGGAGAAGGGAGATATGTGGAAATCTCCCAATATCAGGCTAGATAGGTAAAATGAAGAGTAGGGATCAGGCTTTGGGGAATAAAGTTGGATTTTCATTTCTATTTCAAGGGCTCTTGAAGTAGTAGAAAAAAACTAAGTTGGAGTCAGAAGATCTGAATTGGAGGGCCAGTTCTGGTATTAACTGTGTGACTTTCAATAAGATATTTTTTCTCTCTAGTTCTGTTTCCTCATACATAAAATGGGAATAATAATATTTACTTCACTGGATTTTGTAAGGGTAAAATTATATAATAATTGTTAAATTATTTATATAAATAAATTATATAAAAACTTCAAAGCACATGCATGTTAGTGGTATTATAAATATTTGTGTTTTATTATGACAGAAAACTGGGGAATATGAAGTCCAAGAGAAGACCCTTAATCTGCTAAATATTGAGCTAATTTCCAGTCTGTGGTTTAGCTGGTCTCTTACTCCAAAATTCAGGAATATAAAGTACATTTTCATATGCCAGTAAGGATTGAATACAAAAAAATCATAGTTTCTGAAAGTCGGAAGTAGAAAAAAATGACAGTATTAGTTATGAATTGCTATGTAACAACTTATCTCACAGCCATTTAAAACAGCAAATATTTATTACCTCACTCATTCTGTGGGTCAGGAATTTGAGAATGGCTTGACTGGATGGTTCCTGCTCAGGGTCATTAACGAGGCTGTAGTCAAGCTGTTGACCAGGACTATAATCACCTTGAGGCTTGATTGGGGCTAGAGGATCTACTTTCAAGTGCAGGCAAGCGAGTTGGCAGAAGCCCCGTTCTCTGCCACAGGGACCTCCCCATAGGGCTGCTTGAGTATCCTTGTGGCAGTGCCTTTTATGGCCTGATATCATCACTTCTGCCATATTGTATGTATTAGAAATGAGTCTTTAAGTGCAGCACAAACTCAAGAGCAGGAGGATTTAATTCCATCTCTTGAAGAAGGGAGTATCAAATAATTTGTAGACCTATTTTGAAGCAACCACAGAAACTTAAACAACCATTTATTTTTTTCATTTGAATAAACTGAAGTCCAAAAAAGGAAAGTGACTGTCCTGACTGGTCCTCAGCCTTCCTATCTTCATCCCTAACCTGGTAATCTAACTGGCTGTAGTGGCACCACGATTCAAATGAGAACTAACTGTCTTGTTCTGGCTAAGACATTTCTTTCACCTAGTGAAAGATTACAGAATGGGAAAGAACTACATCCTCTGCAGTCCTGCTACCTTCCTCTCCCCATCCCCCCTTCCTTTCCCCCTCCCTTTCCTCCCTCTCTTTCCCTCCGTCCCCATTCTGTTCTAGTCCACAAAAAAGAGGCAGACAGGCTCTGGAAGCCAGAGATGAATGAAATTAGTCAGCTGCACTCCTGGTCTGGGGTCTGGTTATAGAAATAGAACTTGATTCTGGGCTTACTTCTAGAGAGATTGGGAGTGATTCTTTTTTTCCACCACAAGAGGAAGGATAGACAGAAAATAATGATTTTCTCTGAAGTAACCTGAGTTCTAGTCTTAGCTCTGCACTGAAATGCTTATATAATTATAATGGAGTCATTTCTCCTCTCTGGATACACTTTTCATAGTTCAACTCTTGCACATTCAGTTTCTTTAAACCAATTTTAATCTCAAAGTTAAAGGTCACTAGTCTGTAAATTGGATTGAGAAACATTGCCTTTTGTCTTTTTAAAAGTTTTAAGTCCTTATCTCTTGCCCAAACAAACCCCAAGCACTCTTCATATTCTGCTATATGACCACATATTTCTTGATAGAAAAAAAAATAGTGGAATCTGGTTTTGAAACTACTCAAAAGCCCAGGAGTTAGGAGATCTGAATTCTGTTTCACACTGTGTCATAATTTCTCCATCAATACAACTCAAGGATCACTATATTTCTTTCCATCTCTAATATTCCAGGGATAGGTCTGACAGGAGCATTCCAGGGATAGGTCTGACAGGAGACTGTCCTGTGTGTTCCAAGGTACATTCCATGACTCTTTCCAAGAAATCCAAAATCAGATATCTAAGGAATTTGACATTCCCCATAAGTGCATGAGTTGCAAAAAATCAAAACATCTCAGAGTTCTCGCCTCCTTCCCACTCATCCTGAGTGAATTGCTTGTCAACTGTTGATGATTCTACTTCCAAATACATTTTTAAAATTGTTCTCTCTTATTCTCCCTAACAAACTAAATTACAAAGACACTATACATTCTATTTCTTAAACATTTCATTTATTTATTTATTTGCCCCCTTTTCTCTCTCCTTCTCTCCCCCTTCTTTCCTTCCTTCCATCTTTTCTCTCTCTCTTTCCCTCTCTTTATTAGAGAAGTTGTAGTTTTACAGAAAAATCATGGATAAAATGCAGGGTTCACATATACTATCTTATTATTGATGTGCCTTTGCTGATGTTATTTCTTCTGCTTGGAATGTCCATCCCTTTTCTCCATTAAGGGCTCTTATATTGCTTCAAATCCAGCTTAAATGTTTTGAACAAATGAAATTTCCACCACGTAGAATTGGACGGTCCTTCTTCTGTACTTGTACTGTTCATAAAACTTCTGATACTGGATCCTAAATCTGTATAGATTTGCTTGACCTGCAGTCTTGTACGTTCCCATGGATGGGTACTACATATTGAATCTCTAGTTGGAGCATTTAGCATGGCAACTAGCCTGTAACATTTTTCCATTAATGCTTCCTCAAATAAATTAATTATCATGACTACGGTCATTGGGAACAAAGTAATAGAACTTGGCCTCTTTCTTCCTCTTTTCTCCCACCCACCAGAGAAGCAGTGTTTTATCAAAGGCACCATTTTAGGTTTTTCCTTATCACCGTATTAAATTAATTCCAGTTTTGGAATCCTGGGGCACCTAACACCACAGTCCAACACCACCAAGTTTGGCCCTTTGAATTGCTTATGGACAGATGATCCATGACAAAATAGTGGTGGAGAGAGCCTCTGCTATGCTGTGCCTGATCGCCCTCACCTTAAGCACTCTCATCCCTTTTCCACTTGATCTGCAATAATGCTGGTGCTTAATTTGCAACATGCTCATCAGCAGATGTTCTGTTTGTGATCTTTCTATTAAATTGACTCAAAATTACAGAAACTAAGCTGTGATAAACTACAGCGTATCTGCACAGTGTACAGAATCTCCAGCTAATGAATTCAAACAGAAAAAAATAGGCTAGTTTATTGCTTCAAAATGCAGATGATATTGGAAAAGTGAAATAATATACTTCGTTAATTCAGGCTCAGTTGGTAATTAAGAGATCAGTTATTCCAAACACCCTGTATAATACATATTTTTCTCTGTGTGTCAATAGGTTCTAATGGGACAATACATTTTACAGCCATCTTTTCCATACTCATCTCCACTGCTTTAGTTGAAGACTTACCACGTCTTGTTGCAACTTCCTAGTTTCCTTCAGTGATTCAAGTCTTATCTCTCCAAACTCTTGTGTACATCATCACAAAATCAATCTTTCTACAATACAGCTCTAAGCATGACCCTTCAAGGCTCAAAGACTCCATGGAACTTTACTTCCTATAAGATAAAATTGGTTAGGTTTGCTTTACCCTGCATTTGAAGCACTTTATTCTCTGGCATTGGCCTGTCTTTAGAAACTTAATTTCTTTCTGCTTCCATAAATGCTCACTACCCTCAATTCTAACTGAATGGCTTACTGTTTCTTGAGTACTTTTCCATCCTCATGTCCTTGTTCAAGCTCTTACTGTATGGAAATAACCTTCTACCCATCCAATATGTCTACTCTCAAATTTCAAATGCCATTGTTCTGATAATGCCAGCATTTTCCTATTAAATCTCCCATTGCATTTATTATATATGTTTATTCGTTAAGTCAATATCATTCATTCCACAATATTAATTGAGTACTATTCTGTGTCCAGCACTATTGTAAAATCTGAGAGTGTATCAGTGAACAAAACAGATAGGATTCCTTCCTTTCTTCAAGGTTGCACTCTAGTGAAAGAAAATAAGCAATGAAATAAATAAGTAAAATACATAGTATGATGTTCTATGGTTATATGTTCAATAGAGTTAGGTAAAGCAGGGATGTGAAATAAGGAGTATTGAGTTTTAAATAGTGTTAATGAAGACCCTACTTAAAAAGTAGCTTTTGCGCAGAGACCTGAAGAAGGTGGGGGAATGAACAGGCTTAATAGCAAATGTAAAAACCTGGAGATGTCATATAAAGAGCCTTAATATGTGTTCAAACCATTCCATGTGGTTGGAGTACAAGGAATATGTGGGAGAGTAAATGTTGATGTCAGAGGTACAGGAGTCAGGTGGTGATAATGTAAATCTTTGCAGGACACTATAAGGACCTTTCATTTTATGCCAAGTGAAGTAAACAGATGGCATACCTAAACTTGGTAATTTAAGGATAATTGAATATATTTTTCATTTACAAAAGTGTGGTCATGGTTTAAGAAACCAATATGAGACAGTATGGTGACAGTGCCTGTAACAATGGGATGCATTTCTACCCTAGACCTAAAGTGGCAAGGGGAAGAAGTGGTTATCAGAAACTAGAGACAGTATCTGAATGAAGTGGCCTGCTGGGCAGTAACTGTGGCTTTCATTAGAGGGCCACAGACAACACATGTTGACCTGGTAGAAGCAGGAGGACTACATAGACATTTTCTACCCACCAACCTCTGACTAGTGCCTCTCACTGCTAAATCTAACTAGAATCCAGAGGTCAAAGAAACTTGATGCAATATAAAAAATTCAGCCTTCCAAGGCATAGAAGAAAGTGGGGAAGGATAGAGAGGATCTAGGGGGCAGACAGAAGATTTCCAGATATCCAAGGGATCCCTTGGAAGATTATGAACAGAGGAATGGCAAATTTTATCAGGATAACTCTGCTTGGTTGTATGGAGAATAAACAATTGGGGAACAAGAACGAAGGTGAGAGGCTACTACAGTAAGCTAAGTGAGGGGTGATGGGGATTTGGATCAGCATGTTAGCAGGAGAGTGTTGAGAAGCGGTTACAAACTGCATTTTTGAGAGTTGATCTGACAGAATTTGCTGACAGGTTAAATGAAGAATGTGAATGTATGAGAGGAGCCAAGGATGAATTCATGTTTTGGCTAGAGAAACTGAAAAGATGGAATGGTAGATTTGATGATGGGATGAGATCAGGAATTCAGTTTTTAAGTTTGAGATGCTCTCAGACTTTAAAGTTAAGGGGTTTATGAGATAGTTTAGTACTGTCAGGTTAGTATCCCAGGAACAGGTCTGGGCTGGATATATTCATATTGGAATCATCAGAAGCCATTATAAAAAAGTGGATGTTGACTGGGAAAAGGAAAGATCCTTTCATCCCTGTGATGAAAGGTCAAGGAGATGAGAAGGAACCATCAAGGAAACTAAATAGAAGGCAAACAGGAGAATGTAGAGCCCTGGAAGTCAAGTGAAAGAAAGTGGGAAAAAAGTGCTTCAAGAAGAAAAAAATGATCACTATGTCAAATGCTGGAGATGGACCAAGTAAGATGAGGACTAAGAATTGATTCAGCATTATATTCAGCAACTTAATGGTCATGGCGAACTTAACAAGAAGATTTTGTGAGGAGTGGGAGCAAAATCTTGATTGGATTACGTTCAAGAAAGAGGAAAAAGATATGAATTGGGTTTAACAATTATAAACTTTTAAAATAGCTTGACTGTAAAAGGGAACAGAGAAATAAAATATTTACTAGAGAGACAGTAGTGTCAAGGAAGCTTTATTTCTCTTTGTTGTTCCCGTGTTGAGAATAATAACTGCAATAAGGGCTTTCTTCTGGATAATTTTTATGAATGTGATATGAGACCACTCAGTATGTTTGTGTGTTTTCTTTTACCCATATTCAGCTGGACATGGACAGAGAGATAGGTAGAAAGGGAAAAATTAAAGATGTAGGAGAGAGAGGAGAAAATTGCTGCAAAAATGACCCTGAGTGAAATGAATCTAGTGCATTTCTGCAAGGCTTTCCTTGAGTAGTGTAAATTCTGGAGCAACAGAAAGAAAGGGCAGTGATGCTGGCAACTGACTAGAAGTCATGCTGGGAATTTGAAGTTGGTCTCTTCTGATTTTATTCTCTGGAAGAAAATAATCACTCTAGAGTGAGAATTGGAGAGAAGGTATTAAGTATTGGATTTGAGATAAGAGGGCCAGATATGAAATGGTCTAAGAAAGTATGAGAGTGAATATTTTGAAACAATGTAATGTAATTGCTGGGAGCAACAGAAATCCACTTGAGGATATTGGTCATGAAATTGATATGAGATCAGTTAGCCTAGTTGTATATTTTTCTCTACCACATTTGGCTGCATGTGTGCAGGTGGCAACTAGATGAGGAGATGGGTTTAACCAGGTTTGGGATTGGAAATGCATGCAAAGTAATGCTTATGTTGATTGTCCTTGGGATTTAAGCCAAATATAAAGAGTAAATTAAGGATCTGAGGGAATTTAGGAATAGTGAAAAGTGGTAAGATCAATGAATTGGAGATAAGGGCAAAGAATTGTTGAAATTAGGTTACTAGCTCAAGTGAGCTAGAAAAATAGATGAAGGACAGAGTGGGATGGTTGAAACTAAGATTATTGAGAAGTTGCAATATTTAGGTATGGTAAGGCTAAGGGAGTGGGAAAGAGGGAGTGAGATATATTAAGGTAGGATCATTGGAAGGGAGGCAATCAAGGAACTGAGAGGCCAGCGTATTGGAAGCATAATCTATGTGAATATTTTAATTATAAAAAATTAAGGCAGTACTACTGAAAGAGTGAGAATAAACCAGGAGTTAAAATCCTCAAAAAATATGGCAAAGGATCAGGGATTGGTAGATGACTGCATTCAGGAGGCAATCTGGCTGATATACATGAAATTTAAAGTGGAAGATTTTATACAATTAGAATAAGAATTGAAGGGCATTTATAGAGAAGGGGTACAGGATATTAGAAATTTTGCTAATGTTTTGACCATGAGTTCCAGAGGGCTCAGTAAAAGTAATGTGCTTGGGGAGTAGAGAACAATAAGGTCAGAAATGGGGAAATAGAGAATTATGTGTGGATTATAATGTAGAGATGATGGTGGTTTGGGGACCTTGGGTTCATGTGGTGCCTCTGATGAGATTAAACTAAGGGATCCCAGCAGAAAGAGGGAAATTGGGTCAGGTTGGGAGGATACAGAAAGACCTATAAGGATAAGATACTAATAGATTGGAAGTCATCAGAGAGTCTTGAGTTTTTTGTGGTCATTGCCAACTTAAACAAGGACAGAGCATGATGGGATTTGATCCCAATAGTCTCCAGGAAGAAAAAGGTGGTAAGGCAGTGAGTGTTGGTGTTAAGGGGAGTCATGGGTCTTGCCAGTAGCACAGAGAGCTCCGGGACTCCCTCTTGACACATGTTAATGGAAGTATGAACTAGTCTCTACTTTTTGTCCTATATTTCGTGGTTTGTTTACATATTTGATAGACGCCTATTAACAGTTCATTGAAAGCAGGTTTACTGTTATTTTCTTAGTTTCTCTATATTCTCCAAGGTCTCACACGTGGTTGGTGCTTTTTAAGCTGTATTGAAGTAATGATCCTCAATTAAGACTAGATATTAGCTTGTCTCTTTCATCCTAAATTTGTGCAGTATAGATTTTAAATACTTTATGCTTGGAATGTCTCAAATGTCCTGCCCCAACTACATGGAGGTGATTATTATGAGATTTAGCTAACTTTCACTTTTTCAAGTCTATTATACTCTTTAACCACCTTTATATCTTTGCTCTCCTCTGTGCCCAAATGCCCACTATACCACCTATGACCACTTGTTGACATTTTGCTCTTCATTTGAGACTCAACACAAATATCACTTCCTTGACCAAGGCTATGTATCCATTTCCCCTTTTCACAGTAATAATATTCCAATTTTTCAAGGGATCCAACCTGTGTTAATCAAGTTGCTCCGTAGAAACAGAAATGCAGAGATTCATTTTAAGGAATCAGAGATTCATCTGATTGTGGGGACTGGCAAGCCCAAAATCTGCAGGGCAGGCTGGCAGGCTGAAAATTCCTGTTAAGAGTGATATTATAGTCTCAAGCCAAAAATCTGTAGGGGAAGCTAGCAGGCTGGAAACATAGAGAGGCATCGATGATAAAGTCTTGAGGCAGAATTTTTTCTTCCTTTTGGAGATCTAAGGTTTTGGCTTAGATTGAATGAGGCCCTCCCTCATTATCCAGTGCAATTTCCTTTACGTAAAGCCACTGCCTGTGAATGCTAATGACATCTAGGTCAGTATTTGACCAAACAATTAGATATCATAACCTAGCCACATAAAATTAACCATCACAGAGCCCTTCTTTTTTTCTCAATCCTTGCTGCGTGGAAAGGTTTGGATCCAGAAGACTGTATGTGACGTAAGCCCATTCAGTTTTCTGGGCCACAGGAATTAGTTTAAGGAAGGCATGTGATTCAAATAAGTCTGAAGAGATTCAACTTAGACTAGTATTGGAATTCTTAGAAAGGAAAATTATCTTCTGAATAGAAGCTGCTAAGCCCCTTTTTTTGCTATGTGGGAAGAGATCACCTGAATTAAGTCCACAGAGGGAGAAAGAAGTACCACGAGATGAAGAGAGACTCACTCCAGGACTCCTTAAAGCCCACTTTAAGCCCCTGGATCCAGCAATATCTAAAGCAATTTCTATTTTTGGTCTTTTCAATCAAGTGCATCAATAAATGTCTCATTTTCCCTTAAGACAGCTGAAATGGATGTCTTCCATTTATAAATAAAATAATCATGACTAAAGCAATCACTTTGCATGATGAGGAAGAGTTAGAAGCCCTGTGTCTAGTAATCAAACTTCTGAGAGTTATTGGGCCTTCTAGGACCCATAAAAGGTCGGTTAGTCTCTTAGACTGTGGGGAGAAAAGACCATGTCTGGGACTCTTCTTCTCAGCTCTAAACTCTATTTATGCTTCCCAAATGATGAATAATATCAGTCAAGCCATTAATGCAGAGATAATTAGCCAAAAGTAATTAAGGGAAAATTCTTCCTCCTTTTGAAAGCCACTGGAAGTCTACAATTAAATGTTCATTCAATTATGACAATGCCCATATTCAACACAAGTCACATAGTCTGAAGACAAAACCTGCCCTTGAGAGAAACAAAGAATAGTTTAACATCAACATATTTCAAAGGAAGCCTGTGTCCCATTATGTTGTATCAATTTACTTACTGTTAGGAAGAACTTTCCATATATTTTATTAAAGAATTTCACATTGTTATTCAGTGCTATAAATCAGTTAACAATCAATTAACATTAATTTGGCAACAAACTAGAGCAGAACAGTGAGAGGTTACACAGAAAGGCAAAGGAAGAATTTCAAATACACTGCATAATTACGTTCCAATTTTGAAAAGTATATCAAAGACATACCCAATTAATTACTTTTGTGATGCATACTGTCTTTTGTAGAGTTAAGAGTGAGGAAATGAAGATAATATGACCTTTTCCTCTAGAGTATAATAAGAAAATCATATCTATAACACACTATTCTGTTTTATTATGATACCTTCATCTGGCAAATCCTAGGCTAGATCTCTGCATTCAAATCTATTCAAGAAACTACAGGCCATAGTGATTGGTTATCAAGTTCAATTAAACACAGACTGTCACCTTTCTATTGTAACACTTTTCTGATGGCTTACATTGATCAAATCCTATGGAAAAAAGCCACAACTGTGTATTTAACAAATATTATAGGTAGCATTTTCCTTTAAAAGAGTAAAATATTTTCTTCTAATGCTATAGTCTTTTTCAATCTCTCTGACCTTGAGGTTTTTTAATAAATGATTGTTTTGCAGCAGGCAGCAGGAAAAGAAGGAAAGGGAGATGAAGGCTAGTAGCATTTATCTATCCTCACTCACATATACCACTCTATTTAATCATCTCAGGGACTATGAAAACCACATATTTTGAAGTAATATATATGTAATCTAAAGCTTTTTTAAAAAATAAAATTAAAAAAATAATCCCAGAGCCATAGCAATGAGCAAGAGTTGAAGCCAGATAGCTCTTGAGAACCTAAGCTATGTGCTTTAGGGCTTCTAGTTTTTAATGCTGCATGCAAAAAATTGGTCAAGACCTTAGGCCTCACATACTATGGGGACTGTATCTGGGCTTCTAGTTTAAATCAGAAGCCAAGATACACGCTGCTCTATGTGTGGAGTCCGAAATCTTTGCAAACTCTGCCTACTGGCCAATTGCACCACAGATCACAGCCATGAAACACGTCACCAGTAAGAGCCTGGATCCTAGACCTATGCCTGTCTGGAGCCCAGATTCACACTACTTGCACTATTTATAAGTACCATGAGTGGAGAAACTGACATAAAAATTTGAACTAGCATACTTCATAGGGTCTAGGTAGAGGCAACTATGAAATTGCGCCATGTAAGAACTTCTATTACTCAGGATTTGAGCAAGACTCCCTAGGAAGATGACTAATAAAAATGTTCTTAAGGACACAAAAAGTAGAAAAGCAGACAAGAGACCTACCAAATGGGAAAATTCACATGTGGAAACACAGGAAAAAGAAAAATAAGAATGAGACTTCAAAATATATGTGTTTATGTGTTTAAAGTGCTCAGTGATAAAATGAAAAAGAAACTATAAAGAGGACAAAGAAAAGCAGTTTTGATTGACTGCAAACTTTTTATCAGCAAAATTGTGGCTAGCAGACTTCTGGAATAATATTGTCAACTTGCTGAGAAAAATAAACCTATCACCCTAAACCTATATACCTAACCAAGCCATAATTTGAATCTGTAGATGAAATAAAAAGCATTTACAAAAAGCAAATATGTGAAAGTACTATCCATGGAATGTTTAACTAGAAGATAGACTCAAGCAGGAAAGAATGGAAACCCAAAAGGAAGGTGTGGTATGCCAGAAGCAAATGCAAGCAAATAATTATATAAATCATATTGATAAATAAACATAAATATTAAGTATACATTTTTAAATAATTATTTTTCATGTGTGTAAAAATGAGGTAGAATTAAAATACTATTAATAGATAATAATAACATGGAAGATCTAAGCAGAGTATTTAAGATTGTTGTTAGAGGTAAGGTCACATCTTTTTCTGGTTTAAAATAAAGATAGAAATATTAAATTCAAGTGTGTTTTTTTTTTTTTTTTACAAAAAATACCAATAAAGGAAGTATATTAAAATGAAATAGAAGCCACTAAAGGAAAAGAAATACGTAACTTTAGAAACCATAGATAGATAAAGAGGAAATTGTAGGTAGTACTGATAAAAAGACAATTCTGTCAACCCAACAGTAATCAGAAAAGGAGGGAACAAAAAAGCATGATAAAGAAAAACATAAAGATGGTAAAAATAAGTTTGACTATATTAGTAGTAGATAAAATATAATATCTTTTAAAACACTTAAAAATAGATGAAATATTATATATGGATTATAGACACATTTATAAATAAGTAAAATTATAAAAAGATGCACTTTAAATTCATGTTAGTGATTGCTTCAGGAGAAGAGAAAGAAAAATGGGACTGGGGTTGGGAGACAAGGGGTTCAGTTTTATCTGTAGTGTTTCTTTTAGGAAAAAAAGACTTGAAGCAAATACGACAACATTAACAATTGCCGAGTGTGAGTGGTGAATAATGGGTATTTTCAAATTCCATGATAGTGCTTTTATTTTTTAGTTTCCATTTTTAAAAAGAGAGTGGTAAATTCATATTAATAATAGATCACTGAAGTGAATTTCATGAACTCCTGCTTCTGGTAGATATCAATAGACAACTCCGTATTCAAGGCTTCCATGAAATTCAACAACAAATATTCCTGGGTTGCTCTGGACTGTTTCATTATTTATTATCTTTCCTTATAATAAACCCACTCTACTTAAGGTGTCTTAAAAGAGTCTCTATTGCTTTAAAAAAAAAAAACAAAACCACAATCAAACCTTACCATAAACATACAAATCAAGGGCCAAGCAATCCTAATAGCAGATTCAGAAAAACGATCTATATGGGCTCAAATATAAAAATTTGATTTGATTTGATTCAATTTAATACAAAAAAATGCTCACTCAAGCAAGTATTAAACCACATATGGCATATGGTGAACATGAATATGTATAAAGCATGACTCTTACCATTAAGTAGCTGATAAATTGGTTGAAGGATAAACAAATGAAAAGAAGTTATAATACAGAGTGCCTAGAAAGAGAGTTAATCCTGACTGGACATGGCCAGAGAGGTTTATTCACAGGTGATAGCATCAGAGCAGAGATTTGAAGAATGAAATGGAATTTTTATAAAGTATCTCTGTTTGACCTAGGATGCATCTGACTGCTTTAGTTATAATCAGAACATTCAAAGAAGAAGACTGTGAAATGCTATCTTTAATGCTCACAAAAATCCATGTTCCTACCAGTGGATCTACATGAACTTGAAGATCCTAGAAGAACCTGAATGCTTCTCCAGTATTAGCCTTACCACATTAGGAGACTCAAAGGACTCTCCAGATTCTGAAGAATCTTTGCTGACAGGAAATGATTATTTAATTCACTTGCAGGATAATATTTATTAATTTAACTTAGCAGTTGTATATTTATTTGTCACTGTTTCAGATAAGATACTTTGGTTATAAATATACAAATATGTATTAAATGGGCTTAAACAATAGAGAAATATGTAGACTCACTTAACTGGAAGATTACAGGTAAGACAACACTCAGTGAAATATTATCAGTGGTTTAATAGTGTAAACAGGAATGTAGGTATATGCATTCCTACCTTGCTGTCAAGTCTTCTGTCTCTTCACCCTGCTATCCTAAGTTTTAACTTCAGTCTAAGAGTGGAGTCGCTCATAATACATATATAACTACAAAAGTTTCCAGCACCATCTCCAGATTCATTAACATGCAGAGCAGGAAGCAGATTTGGCCCAATGTATAGGGCATCTGCCTACTGCATGGGAGGTCCAAGGTTCAAACCCAGGACTTCCTAACTCATGTGGTGGGCTGGCCCAGGTGCAGTGCTGATGTGTGCAAGGAGTGCTGTTCCACGCAAGGGTGTCCCCTGCATAGGGGAACCCCACGCGCAAGGAGTGAGCCCGGTAAGGAGAGCCGCCCAGCGCAAAAAAAGTGCAGCCTGCCCAGGAATGGCACTGCGCATACAGAGTTGATGCAGCAAGATGTCGTAACAAAAGGAGACACAGATTCCGAGTACTGCTGACAAGAATACAAGCAGACACAGAAGAACACACAGTGAATGGACACAGGAGCAGAGAACTGTGGGGGGAGGGGTGGGGAAGGGGAGAGAAATTTAAAAAAACATGCAGAGGAAGTAAAGAGACTGTCCCTTTTTATTAGGTAAATGTGCCTTTGAGATTTTTATGTCTTTACAATGAAAAGACTTATTTTCTCCTAATAAAATGTCCCTTTTTATCTCTAGTAATGCTTTGTGTCTTAAAAGGTTTTGTCTGATATGAAGTGGCTATACTTCAAACCTAAGTTTTCTTAGGTTTACAGTTGCATGATATATATATTATATATATATATAAAACAATCATTTTAGCCTGTGCAGCAGTTTTATACTATTTATGAATTCCAAAAAGAGATACAGATTGTGTTTGTGAACTGCCCTGTTCCTCTGGGCATAATATCCTTTGATTATGTTGGATTCAGCTGAGATGACTTTTATTAGATTATATTGGATTCAGCTGAGGTGCCTTTGATTACAGTATGTTGGAATTGGGGCTTTGATTTGATGTCTTTGGGGTGACTTGATTTGAGTCCCCACCTACTTTGTGGGCTATGTAAATGGTCTCTCAATTGCAGAAATGCAGGAAAAGATAGTGTTCCATAAACATAGCCTTAGGAAAAGAGATGAGCAATTCACCTGATAGTTTGCAGCTAAAGAGAGCAGAACCCTAAGCAGCTGAGCAGGCCCAGAAAGAAATGAGCCCTCCAGCCTACAGATGAGATGGGGAGAAGCTAGGGCCATGGAGCCTCAAGAGGAAAGAGGAAGGCTGAAATCTTGGAGACATCCCCTGCCATCTTGCTTCAACACGTGGCTACAAACTTTGAGTGAGGAAGTACCTCTTAGGTACATTGAGTTAGACTCTTTGGGGACTTGTAACTGTTTTTACCCCAAATAAATACTCTTTATGAAAGCCTACAGATTTCTGGTACTTTGCATCATCACCCCTTTTGGCTGATTAATACAGTCTGCCTGTTCTCTATATGTAAAGCATGGCATATGGATGGATTGTTCTAAAATCCATTTTTGATAATCTCTGCCTTTTAATTGGAGTGTTTAGTTTATTTATGTTTAATGTCATTTTTGATAAGGTTTAAGTTTCTCATTTATCCTATTTGTTCTTTGTTCTTCTAGTCTTCCTTTTCTGCCTTTTTTTTGCAGTTAGTAAATCACACTTTTTTAGTATTCCCTTTGATCCTCTGAATTGGCTTTCTACTTACATTATTTTATGTTAATTTTTAGTCTTGCTCTAGACACTATAATATACATCTTTAAGTTACTACAGTCCAACTTCAAATAATATTACAGAATATCACTTCATGGAATCTTAAATAATAGAATTCCACTTTTGCCTCTTCCTGCCCTTTGTAGTCCTTTTGTATTATATTTTCACATTTACATATCCTAAAAACATCATGATACATTGTTATTATTTTGTTTTAGATAGTCAATAGTATCTTAAATTTAAAGCTATGTATAGTAGATAAGATAATAGAAAAAGTCTTTTTATTATTTTTTTTAATATAGGAGGAGGCACTGGGGGTTGAACCCAAAATATTATACATGTGAAGCAGGTGCTCAACCACTGAGCTACACCTGCTCCCCAAAGTCTTTTTATATTTAAGCAGATCTTTATCCATTCTGATGTTCTCTATACCTTTCTGCAAATATAATTTCCTTTTAGCTGAAAAATTTCAAGCAACATTTTAAAAAATGTTTCTACAGTGCAGACAGCTAAAAATCAATTCTTAGACTTTGTCTATCTTAAAATTTTTAAATTTAGCTTTTCTTTTGAGGATTTTTTAATGGATATAGACTTCTAGGTAGACAAGTTTTTTTGGGGGTTTGTTTTAACATTTTAAAGACAAGAGAACTCAGCAGTCATTTTTATTAGTTTTTCTCTATATGTAATATGCATTTTACATATATTAAAACCTACACATTTTATATGTATACATTGACAACTTTGAGCAACATATATACCCTTAAACTACCACCCTAATCAGGAAATCGACTGTTTCCATCATCCCAGAAAATCTCTTGTGTTTTCCTTCAGTCAGTTTATGAACAACATTCCCTCCACCATAAGCAGCCATTTTGCTTTTCCTTTTTCACTATAACCTAGTCCTGCCTTGCCTTCTGTAAAACTTCATATAAATGCAATCATGAAGATATTATTTTTGTATCTGTTTTCTTCTCTCTGCATAATATATGTACAATTAACCATATTTTAACATGTATCAGTACAGGTTCATTTCCTTTTAATTGTTAAATAGTGTTCTATTGTGAGAATAGAAAACTATTTTAAAAAGTCATTGTATTCTCTATGAACTTTTGGGTCATTTCCAGTTTTGGGATTTAAAAAAAAATAAATGTTCTAACAACATTCTGTACAAATCTCTTTGAGGAGATATGTCTTCATTTCCCTTCCATAAATACTTAAATGTGTGATTACTTACTTACTTCTATTGTAGGTTTATGTTTAAGTGATGAGAAATTGCTAAATCTTTCCAAAGTAGTTATGGTATTTTACACTCCCACAAGCAGTGTATGGCACTTTAGAGCTTCAAATCCTTGCTGATATTTGATGTTGTCAGGCCTTTTAATTTTAGCCATTCAAGTGGGTGGGAGTGGTATCACATTGCACTTCCTTGATGAGTAATGATGTTGAGAACTTTTTTAATGCTCCTTGGCTATTTGCATAAGTTTTCACATTTTTTGCCTCCCTCACCCTATTAAATTTACCATTTTATTATTGAGTTATAACAGTACATATTCTGAATACAAGTCTTTTGTCATATGTGTGTGCAAATATATATACTATATAAGTGTGTGTATATATATATTTTATGACACTCTGTAGGTTGCTTATTAATTTTACTAATGTCATCTTTTGAAGAATGGAAAGTTTAATTTTATTGAATTGTATTTACCATTTTTTCTTTTATGGTTACTAATATATGGATCTCATCTATGAAAGTTTGCCAATACCTACAACAGAAAAAAAGAGTTTCTCCTATATGTTCTTCTAGTTGCATTCTAGTTTTATTTTATTTTTACATTTAGTTCTATTATCCATTTTGAAACAATGTTTGTTTTGTTTATGGTGTTAAAGGTTGAGGTTCATTTTACTCCCATGCATATCTAGTAATACCCATGCCATTCTTAGTAATGATTTTTATTTCTTCCTTGAATTGTTTTGGTGCTTTAATTTAAAGTCAATTGACTGTATGATTGTTGGTCAATTTCTGCATTCACTGCTCTGTTCCATTGATCTCTTTGTCTATATTTATACAAATGTCACCCTGTCTTATTTACTGTAGCTTTATAGAAAATCTTGAGCTTGGGATGTATAAGTTCTTCAGTTTTGCTCTTCTTTTTCAGAGGTATCTTGCTATTCCAAGTCCTTGGAATTTTCATATAAATTTTAGAATTGCCTTATTAATTGCTATTAAAAACATCTTGTCATGATTGGGATTTCATTGAATCTGTAATCTAATTTGAAGATTGGGACTTCCAATCCATGATTGTGGTATATCTTTCCTTTTATTTAGGACTTTTAAAATTTTGCTTAGTCTTGCATGTTTTATGCTTACATTTATCCCTAAAAATTTTATACTTTGTTGTTAATGTGAGTTGAATTGCTTTCTTTAAAAAAAAAAATTATCTCCAATTGTTTGTGACTTAAACGTAGAATTATAATTGGTTATGGTAATATTGATCTTTTATCTGCCAACATTGCTAAATTCATTTATCAGTTTTAGTAGTTGCTTTCCACTTTCCTTGGCACTTATTTTCTTAGTTTTAGTATCATATAGGTTGTCTAAGAAGAAAGGCAGTTTTACTTCTTCCTCTCTAATCTTCCTGCCTTTTGTTAAGTTTTCCTGCTTTTTGCACCTACTAGTTCTAGGGATTTGTTGAATTAATTTTTGTGAAGAATCATTTTTTCCTATGTTAATGTGTTTATTGATGTTCTTATCTTGATTGTTTCTTTATACCTACTTGCACTCATTACCCAAACAAATAGTATACAATGGGTTGACTTAACTGTAATTTATTGGCTCAAAGTTTCAGAGGTTAGAAGTCTTGCTTCCTCCAGGGACCAATATCTTCTGATTGACCAGCAACCTTTGGGGTTCCTCGGCTTTTCCATCACATGGAAATGCACATGGTGACATCTTCTTCTTCCTCTCCCAGGTTCTGTTGACTTCCAGCTTCTGGCCACTCCCCATGGCTTCCTCTTTCTGTGTTCAATTTCCTTTGCTTATAAGGACTTCAGTCACATTGAATTAAAGCCCATCTTCATTCAGTTGTACACACTTTAAACAACATCTTTAGAGCTCCTATTTACAAATGGGTTCAGACACACAGGACTGGGTTAGGACCTGAATGTGCCATTTGTAGGTGATATGATTCGATATCCAACAGTTCACCCTCTGGACCACCAAAAGGACATGTTTTCCCACATGCAAAGTACATCATTTCCATCAAACATCCCAAAAGCCTTCAGTCATTTCAGCAACAATCCTAAGTACAAAGTCTTATCAAGATTAGTTATCTTTGTGATCCATCCTGGGATGAAATTCCACACCAAAGGACCTGTGAAACAGAAAATGAGTTACATGCTTCCAACATACAATTGTGGGGGCAGACATAGGATAAACATTCCCATTCTGAAGGGAGACATTGGAATGAAAGCAGGGGTCATAGTTCCCAAATGTGTTTGAAACCCAGCATGGCAAACTCTAATAGATTTAAAGGTATGAGAGTCATCTATGGCTTGATATTTTGTCGACTGGGCCCCCAAGCACCAGAATGGTGGCCGGGCCCTCTGGAAACACCAGGGTACAGACCCCGTCATCTTCAAGCATTGAGGTGGTAGCACTCTCCCTAAGCAATGGAGTACAAGTCTCACCTCCTCCAAACACTTGAGCAGATGGCCTGCCCTGTCCAAGCACAGGAATGGACCCACCCTTTCCTCATGCAAGGGTGGGCCTGCTCTCTTGGGCCAAGACCTCTTTGGCACAGACCTCTTCCTCCATGGTTCTGCCTTTGAGTTCATCATTCCTTTCATTTGTCCCTTCTCTGTCCCTTTTAGGCATTGCTTTTGATCATAAAATTTCACAAAAAGCCTGTTAGCTTTGCATGCAGTTCCAGGGGGACCAAACGATCAGACAATAGAACTTTCCATGGACCTTCCTAGATAACTGCATTGGCAATTCAAACTTCCACTGAAATGGCTGACTGGATCTATGTTCAGTCACACCCTCTTTTGAAAATAATTGTTCAGTTAAACCCTCACATGGATCCCTGTCCTCTTGGACTCAATTCTGAAAAGCTCAGGGATGGCCATGATAGAGCTGGCCCTGTTTCAGAAAAAAATATCTGGATAGGCTCAGAATCTTTCAAACTATCAATTTCTGCTTTTTGGTTTTGTGCGTGTGTGTGTGTGTACTTAAGAGTTCAGTTCTCAGCTTATCCCCTTCCTCTCTTATTTCACTGTAAGTTGCAAGCAAAAGCCAGGCTGCACCTTCCACACTTGGCTTAGCACTTTCCTCAACTAAATATCCAAGTTCATCATTTATAATTTCTACTTTCTGTGCACCATCAGAACACAATTTTGCAAAGTTCTCTACCACTTCATAACAAGGATCATCTTTTCTCCGATTTCCAATAAAAAATTCATAATTTTCTCCTAAGGGCTCACTTTGCTACCTTTAAAGCCATGTTTCTATTATACAAACAGCCTCTTGAAAACAATTCAGGCTTTTTTGATCAGATGTCTCACAAATCCCAGCCTCTACCCATTATCCAGTTCAAAAGTTATTTCCACATTTTTGGGTATTTGTAATAGGAATAACCTACTTTCTGGTACCAAAAACTGTATTAGTTTACCAGCTACTAAAACAAACACCTTACAATGCATTGGCTTAACAACAGGAATGTATTGGCTCACTGTTTCAGAGGTTAGAAGGCTTACTTCAACCTGGGATTGAAATCTTCTGGCTAGGTCAAAGAAGATGTTTCTTCAAGAAGACACATAGATTTAAAACTGCAAAATATCTACTAACTTTAGTTACATGGAAGTTATAGACAGCCTAAATCTTCTCTTCTCAATTCCTCTGAACCTTATAGTATTTTAATTCCCCAAAAGGAAACAGGGTTAAAGATAAAATAAACAAATACATTAAATTTTTCAAGTTTATCTCTTATATATGTTTAAATTTTTGTTTAAATTCCTGTGGAAAGGTAGATATTTTGGGCTTAACAAAAGCATGAAATTTCTGGGGTGCTTAAGAATATATCATGAGGGGAGTATTGTTCCCATCCTTTTACTTCCTTTTATCTTATGCCTACCGTATTCTTCTCTACTTTCAGCCAATACCAATACACGCCTTCATACATATTTTCAAACTAATCAAGACTGAAATATAGAGGTGCTAAAAATATTTACTCCAAAGCTATATCTTATAGTTGATGCAGCTCAAAATAAGCTAAACTCCATCTATAGCTTTTTTTTAAAAAAATAAACAAGTTAGTACTTAAAAAAATAGCCCACTGGGGCTTTTCTCAATGGGCTAGAGAATCCCTCTTGGCTTTGGTGATTTCAACAACCCTTGGTGGTAATGTAGAAAGAAATTTCAGTCTGATGACCTGTAGCAGATACACTTCATTTCAATCTAATTATTAATAGCTCAAGGATGCAATTATGTATTTGTAATTTTCTTGGCTAAGTATAATGTGAAATAAATAACTCTTCACCCAGGAAAATGCCTTAATAGGATGATGGGGGATAATATTAATAGCAACTGATATTTACCCTGTTCTTTACAGTTAATAAAGTGCTTTCACAAATATTATCTTGCTGATCCTCAAAACATCTCTGTGGGGAGTGTGTCAAGAAGTAATTATTATTATCCTTATTTTGCACATGAAGAAATTGAGTTTCAGAAGAATAAAGCAATATGTATATAAATCAAGTAGGAAGTAGTAGAGACAAACCAAGACACAATTCTTCTCAAACTCCATGCCTCCCCTACAATATCATATTACTTCCCAGGAGAGCCCAGAGAGAAAATTCAAGAAGCTCCAGGTTCAGAATAGTATAACAGCGGTAACCCTATCTATACAAAGATTTACCTTTTATGAAGCCCTTGCTTCACAATCTCTTTTATTTCTCTCATTAACCAAATGAGTTTTTTTTTTAAAGATTTATTTATTTATTTTAATTCCTCCCCCTCCCCCGGTTGTCTGTTCTCTGTGTCTATTTGCTGCATCTTGTTTCTTTGTCCGCTTCTGCTGTCATCAGCGGCACGGGAAGTGTGGGCAGCGCCATTCCTGGGCAGGATGCACTTTCTTTCGTGCTGGGCCGCTCTCCCTACGGGGCACACTCCTTGCGCGTGGGGCTCCCCTACGCAGGGGACACCCCTGCGTGGCAGGGCACTCCTTGCGCGCATCAGCACTGCGCATGGGCCAGCTGCACACGCATCAAGGATGGCCCGGGGTTTGAACTGCAGACCTCCCATGTGGTAGACGGACGGCCTAACCACTGGGCCAAGTCTGTTTCCCCCAAATGAGGTTTTGTCATCATCATCATCACCCTCGTGGAGTCCAAGCCGGAGGTGGATTAGGTACTCACCTAACCAGATGACTCAGGTGAGTGGAAGGCATGACCTTGTTTCATATACTGCTCAAACCTGTACAGTGACTTTGGGTGATTTAGTAATGCTCTCCTTTTCTTCTTTCTTCCTTGCCTGAATCTGCCTCTGCTTCTTCGTCTCATTTTCACTTCAATATAGGAAGAATAAAAAACAGTCTTTAAAAATAGGTCAAATGGCTGAGCTAAGTTAGAATCTTCTTTGTGGTGCTATATCAGATGTAATTTCAGTGCAGATTTTTTCTAAAATGACTTGAAGTAAAGCTTTTCACTGGTATACTGCAGCCATGGATTTCAGTTCACCAAAAGGAAAGAAGTGTTCAAAAGAGGAGCTAGCTTTGGACACAAAGTCCTCTGCCTTCAGGTTAGATAGGACTATCCTCCAACTGCTGTGTGAAAATTGACCAAAGCCTAAGTTTGCTTAAGTTTCCATGTGTCTTAGTCTGGGTTCTTCAGAAAATTAAGATGGAGGCAAAATGGTCAGGTGTAATTCCTTTTTTAGGAAGTAAGATTCTAGAGAATAAGAGTGAGAAGAAGGGGAGAGAAGATGGAAAGAAGGGAACGCTGATACAAAGATGTATTATTGAGTGATTCACCACTAAATGTGACTGATTGGTCAATCCGAGGGACAGTCCTCTGAGAAACCATATAAACTGCATATCAAGACTGTCTTGTTAGGGACAGAGTGGTAAGCTTAATTATGTACTCCAATAAGCACATGTTGTTAACCTTGATCCAATGGTATGAACCCATTACTAATAGGATCTCTTGATGATGTTATTTTAGTTAAGATATGGCTCACTCAATTGAATGAATTTGGGTCTTAACCTGGATTACTGGAGTCCTTAAAAGCAGAAGTACGGTCGCCCCTTGGGCTGAAGTGTGGTTTGCTGAACTGGCGGGGGGCGGCGGCCGCGGTAGGCCTATTCCAAACCGCTGCCCCCATAATAGGGTGGTTGGTCGGGCCCACCGCCACCCCTGAAGGGAGCTCGGCATGGGCGCAGAGTGCCCTCGGGTCTCCCCTTCTCGGCAGCCATGCTTCCACAGCCGCCCCTCCTCCCAGATGGCGCCACACGATGCCTTCTTTCTCCCTGCGTAGGCGCAGGGCGGAAAATTCCAGTCTGCCCTTTTCCCTCCCCCCCACAGCAGCAACAGCCAGGCGTGGGCGGGAAACTCAAGTCTGCCCTCTACCCCAGCAACAGCAGCCACCAATCACTAAACCCTGCCACTTCCCCCAGCAACAGCAACAGCCAATCCCCAATCACCACCCCTCCCCCGTCCAGTACCTCCCACTGACCTTTCTCTGGCAACCAATCAGAACAGGGCGTGGCTTCGACCAATCAGCCTTCCCCAGCCCCTATAAAACTGTTGCCTCTCTCTCAATAAAGTTGGACTTGCGTGTTTACCTTGTCTCCGCGGTAGTTCTTCTGCCGTGCGCCCTCCAGTCCTGAGAGCCCCCGACAAGGGCCTGGCCTCCCTTGTCCCCAGTTCGTCGCCTGCTTCTCCGGGCGACCCCCTCGTCGCCGGCTTCGCTGGCGACCCCGTCAGCCAAACCGCGCAACCCCTGTGAGACCGAACCCTCGTCTGCTGCTGGACCGACCCCTCGTCCCAAGCGGGACCGACCCCTCATCCAAAGCTGGACCGACCCCTTGTCTGCAGCCAGACCCCACCTCTACCGACCCAGCAAACCGTCGCACAGAAGGAATTCAGATACAGAGAGAGAAAGCCACAGGGAGGAACCAGATAGAAAGTCAGCAGGAACCTGAATGAGAAAGGAGAGGACATTACCATGGGACAGGAAAGCCAAGGACCCCACAGATTGCTGGCTAACTAGAATGCTAAGGATGCTACTGATCTAGAGGAGGAAGCAAGCCAACTAACCGCTGAAACTTTGAGTAAATAAATTCCTCTTGTTAGGTCAGCCCATTATGTGGAATTTTCCTTGGCATCCAGAAATAAGACAGAGAGAAAGAAGAAATGGTTTATATTCCAGCTCTCTTCTCCTCTTGGTCAAATGTTACATGCTTATAATGTGTTATATTTCCTTTACTTATGGATTCCACATTAGTGGGAACCAAGTGAGGTTGCATAGCTTCTTCATCCCCAATGATAAGGAATCCCCAAAGTAGAAGGTAAAAAGTAAATTGTGTGGGTATGAGACAAGGTATTGTCAATTTTATCTTGTGTGAAATTGGTAGAGCCACACAGAACTGGATGTTGCAACCAGAACAAGAGACCTGAAATGGTCCAAAATGGAAATCTGACAGACACCACCCCTTACAACACCCAGATTCTTTCACAGACTGTATTATATCTAGCTGTCCCACAACAGTTCCACATATATCTTGTTTCCCTAACAGAGCATTATATATTAGCCTCTCCTTTAAAGAAGGGGTGGGTGGGGAAGAACATAGTTTCAACTTCCCATTGCGTATGCTTAAGTGGTTGCTTACCTTTTCTTTTGCATGGGAAAACTAAATAAATGCAGCTCATTTTTTTCTGCACCATGTCAGAGGAAGGAACATAGAGGAATATAGGTAGTATGTGCGTGTGGTATTTGTGAAACACATGCATGTATGTGTATGTACACTTATCTGTCTATCCAAATGTCATGTTCAGAGAAATATGGTATTCTCTGAATTTTGGGTTTTCAGTTCCTCCTACCATTATATTACAACTCCAAAGCCCTGCATTCTAGTTTAATTTTCTTTCCCTATCCACACCCCCACAGTACTTTGTTGAGTCATCATGATTTACAGTTACAACCCATCCCTGCAATTTAAGAAGCCTCCCCCCATCTGTGCATTTAGCTTTAGACTAGCTACGGGGATTTTGTTGGTGTATATTGTGTGAGATTCCCATCTGGAGTCCTGATTTGCCACACCTACAACTAGCTCAGTTCATTCTGATGCTAGGATAATTTCCTTCTGTGAGTAATGTCAGTGAGGTGCTCTAGGCAAAGTCATTGTCTTCACAAATCCTATGAATTTAGCTTGTTCCAGGAATAGATTCCCTATTCCTATATGCAGGTGAACATTGGAGCCAGCTTTAGGAGATTAAGGAAATGACTTCTTGCTGAAGGCTAAAGGACATGCTTTGTTGTGCATATAACATTTCATCCAAACCAATTATACACAATTTTTTACTACCTACAAATATGCCAGGCACTAGATATTTATTTCACTTTCTACAAATGTTCTTGAGGCCTACATCCACATGAGCACACAGAAAATACATAAATGAAAAAGGAATATATAAACTAGTAAGGGTGATATGTCAAGCCCAATAATCATGATAACCAAAGACAGAGTAAGGTAAATAGGATACACAGAGTCATGGGTTTCAAATTAGACAGTGGATGTGAAATACTTTTAATTTCCAGAGTTCTCTAAAAATGTAAGTTGATAAGACATTATTTTTCTTCAAAGGAAGAAGTTATCATTTTTGTCAAGAGGAAAGAAAAAACAACTTTGTGGCAATATTATCTTTACTGATGCTTGAGGGATGGAGAATATGTTGTCAGGCAGAGATAGAAAAAGCTGAGGCAATATGTTTCTTTTTTTTTGAAAATTTTTTATTTAAATGCCTTTTAAAAAAAAGATACATAGATCACAAAAAATGCTGCATTAAAAAATATAAGAGGTTCCCATATGCCCTACTCCCAAAGCTCCCATGCCTCCAACATCAACAATCTCTTTTATCAGTGTGGCACATTCATTGCATTTGATGCATACATTTTGAAGCACTGCTACACCACATGGATTTTAGTTTACATTATAGTTTATAGTCTCCCCCAGTACATTCAGTGGGCTATGGCAGGATATAAAATGTCCAGCATCTGTCCCTGCAATATCATTTTGGACAACTCCAAGTTCCCAAAATGCCCCCACATCACATCTCTTCTACCCTCTCCCTGCCCTCAGCAACTACCATGGCCACTGTCTCCACATCAGTGATACAATTTCTTCCACTGCTAGAGTCATAATAGTTCTATAGTAGAATACCAGTAAGTCCACTCTATTCCATATTTTATTTCTCCATCCTGTGGACTCTGGGCTGGTGATGTTCACTCCATCTCTAAATCAAGAGGGAGCTTAGAACCCACATTTTTGATGGATGCAATTCTCCTGCTTGCAGTTGGTTCCCTGGTATGGTGGTTGACCATCCTCACCTCCCTGTTAGCTGACCTGGGCAAGTCCAATGAACCAGAGAGTAGGAGTTACAATACTGCAGAGGCTCAGGGCCCAGCTGGCACATGGCCAGTCTTGGGATTCAAGTCTCCTGAGAATACACCACCCTCAGCCTCAACCACAGGTTCAGTAAAAGTGACAGAAGAGGCATGGATGGAGTCCAACTCCATCACACTCAGGAGCACAAATTACAAAGTAGTGCCCACTGACAAGGCACTGAACTCCAGAGCCATCTGCCATGACTGTAGAAGCCATGTGTCTCCATAGCCTTCAAGAACACCAGTACCTGGGTTTGTATCTACTTCACCTTTCTCATGGATGCTGCTGAGATGTGCATAAGAGTAACCCCTCTGATTACCTCCCAAATCTTTTTTGAAGACTCTTAGTCATATAAACTCATCTGTCTTTACCATTATCCCCCTTTTATTCAAGGTCTTTTTCTAGTTGCATCATCAGCTAGTAATTGGTAGTAATCCCTCAGCACCAGAGAGGCTCATCCCCAGAAGTAATGTCCCACACTGGGGGGAAGGCAATGCATCTACATGCCAAGTTTGGCTTAGAGAGTGACCACATCTGAGCAACATGGAGGCTCTCAGGAGGTAACTCTTAGGCACTCTGCTGCTCTAGGCCTAGTTGAAATTCCAGGCACACAGGTCCATAAGCATAGTCATCAGTATCAAGGACCCATTATTGGACTATCATTCTTTACTGGTCTTTGCCCTTGTCCTTGTTGGATTGTTGCTGTTCCATTGGGGAATGTGACAGAGCTCCCCTGGTTAGGAACTCAGCACTTCTTCAGTTGTCATTTGTAACTGTAACTACTATGAAAATACCCAACGAATATTCAAGCACCTTTATATACTGTATATACATGCCCTGGAGACTCCCTCCCACCCACGTGCTCTCCAGCAATAACACCCCACATCAGTGCTCCACCCCTGCCACAGTTAAGCCCCTCTGTGGTCCAAAACTTCTTAAAAAATGAAGTCTAATGTATTGCCAAATTCAATAAGTAGGAAAATGAAATAGTAATGATAGGTCCATAGTTTAAAAATAGAATACATACTAACTTAGGAAAACTAAAATAAAACAAAAAATAAATTGGGGTATCAAAAAATGAAAAACATAATAAAACTTTTTTTTGAAGTTTTGCCTTTTATTACTGCAAGAGGTGTTGCCCTGCATGTACAGTGGCAAGACAATTTCCTTCATTCCTTCCTCAGTGTCTACATCCTTTTTTTTTTTTCTAATTTTAAATTTTGTCTTTAAAAAAGCTCCAGATTACAGTAAAGTCGCCCATACAATATAGGGGACTCCCATATATTCAACATCAAACCCTTTTCCCCCTTCCTCAGCAATGATCCCCTCACATGTTCATGTTATATTTGCTGCAGCTGATACACACATACTGAAACATAGCCACAAAACATAGTTCCATTTTGGTTTACATTATGGTTTATATTTTAGTTTTTAGAGTTTTATACATTTTTGGTGAAATTTAACATGCCCTTTAATCCATCATTGCATGATTCTGTGGAATACTTCCACTGTCCCCCTGTTACCCTGCTTTCATCTATTCTATTCCTCTCTTCCCTTTCCCTCAGGGCCCACAGTGACAACTAAGCTTCACTGCCTAAAGGACCAGATTCACAGACAATTGCAACAATGCTGAGGGCCTGACACACCAGACTGTCCTACCTCATCAGCAGACACCAGTTCTCTTGCGAGACACAATTCCCATGTTTGAGAACATCAGGCCCCCCCGGGATGGGGATACACTTTCTCACTCTTGCATGGGTCCCCATCCAATGACACAACACACTAACACAAGATGAGTGTTTACACACTCCCTAGAAGCCTGCTCCTGTGCCAGATGCCTCCCATCAAGCACCCTAAACAGGCAACCCTTCCCTATCACATTTTCTAAAGAGTTTTCTCAACATTATAGTCTCAGCCACACACTCAACAATCTCCCATGTTCATCTGTTCCCCCCAACTCTCCCTCCAATTCCCTGGGCCATTTGACCCATCCTCCCAACTCTAGCCCCCCTCAAGCCTGCAAAGCCCACCCCAACAGTACCCCATGCCCCTGTCCCATCCCCTCCCTGTATAACTACTCACCTCCACTTTATCATACATTTCACTCATGTAGGCATCAGCTCACAACCTTCCTCTCCCCCCTGCAACCTCCTGCAAGCCCATCATCCAGTCTCTAGCTCTCTGAGACAGCTTGGTTTGCTTATTTCATATCAGAGGGGTCATGTAGTATTTGTCCTTCAATGCCTGGCTTGCTTCACTCAACATAAGGTCCCCTAGATTCATCCATGTTATCCCATGCGTTTGTACTGTATTCCTTCCTACAGCTGGAATGTATGTACACACCATATTTTGTTTATCTATTCATCTGTTGATGGGCATTTGGGTTGATTCCAACCTTTGGCAGTAGTGAATAATGTCACTATGAACATTGGTGTGCATATATCAGTGTGTGTCCTTGTTTTCTGTTCTTTCAGGTATATACCCAGCAGTGGAATTGCTGGGTCATATGGCAAATCTATAGCTAGTTTTTTGAGAAACCATCAAACTGTCCTCCAGAATGGCTGGATTCCTCTGCATTCCCACCAGTAGTGGACGAGTGTCCCCA
Source organism: Dasypus novemcinctus (assembly GCF_030445035.2). Classification (NCBI taxonomy): domain Eukaryota; kingdom Metazoa; phylum Chordata; class Mammalia; order Cingulata; family Dasypodidae; genus Dasypus; species Dasypus novemcinctus. The sequence goes on from NC_080676.1 coordinate 65,951,211, forward strand.
TTCTTCCACATCCTCTCTAACACTTGTAGTCTTCTGTTTTTCCAATAGCTGCCAGTCCAATGGGAGTAAGATGGTATCTCATTGTAGTTTTGATTTGCATTTGCCCAATAGCTAGTGATTTTGAGCATCTTTTCATGTGTTTTTTAGCCATTTGTATTTCTTCTTTGGAGAAGCATCTGTCCAAATCTCTTGCCCATTTTTTAAATGCATTGTTTATCTTTTTATTTTCAAGATATAGGATTTCTTTGTATATGCAGGATATTAGTCTCCTATCAGATATATGGTTACCAAGTATTTTCTCCCATTGCGTAGGCTGTCTTTTCACTTTCTTAACAAACTCCTTTGAGGTGCAAAGGGCTTTAATTTTGAGGAGGTACCATTTATTTATTTATTCTTTTGCTGCTTGTGTTTTGGGTGTGAATTTCATGAAGCCATTTCCTATTACAAGGTCCTGTAGATGCTTCTCTATATTGTTTTCCAAGGTCTTTATGATCCCAGCTCCCATATTTAGCTCTTTGATCCATCCTGAGTTGACTTTTGTACAAGATGTGAGATGGTAACCCTCTTTTATTCTTTTGCTTATGGATGTCCAGTTCTCCAAGCACCATTTGTTGAAGAGGCCATTCTCTCCCAGCTGAGTGGGCTTGGTGGCCTTGTCAAACATCAGATGACTGTATATGTGAGGATCTATATCAGAACTCTCAATTTGGTTCCATTGGTCAGTATGTCTGTCCTTGTGCCAATACCATGCCATTTTCACCACTGTAGATTTGTAGTATGTTTTGAAGTCAGGTAGAGTGATTCCTCCAATTTCATTTTTCTCTTTCAATATGTCTTTGGCCATTCAGGACCTCTTTCCTTTCCAAATAAATTTCATAGTTAGTTTTTCTCGTTCATTAAAAGATGCTGTGTTGATTTTTATTGGTTTTGCATTGAATCTGTAGATCCGTTTGGGTAGGATAGACATCTTAATGATATTTAGTCTTCCTATCCATGAACAGGGAATATTCTTCCATTTATTTAAGTCTTCCTTGATTTCCTTTAACAGAGTTGTGTAGTTTTCTGTGTATAAGTCTTTTATATCTTTACTTAAATTCATTCCTAGGTATTTGATTTTTTTAATTTACTATGTAAATGGTATTTCTTTCTTGATTTCTTCCTCAGATTGCTCATTATTGGTGTAGAGAAATGCTACTGATTTTTGTGCATTGATCTTATAATCTGAGACTTTACTGAATTCATTTATAAATTCTAGAAGCTTTGTTTTAGATTTCTCAGGGCTTTCTAGGTATAGGATCATGTCATCTGTGAATAGTGACATTTTTACTTCTTCCTTTCCAATTTGGATGCCTTTTATATCTGGTTCTTGCCTCAGTGCTCAAGTAAGTACTATTAACACAGTGGTAAACAGGGAAGGTGATAGTGGGCATCCCTGTCTTTTTCCTGATCTTAGAGGGAAATATTTTAGGATTTCACCATTGTTTATGTGATGTTAGCTGTGGGTTTTTCATATATACAGTTTATCATGTTCAGAAAATTTCTTTCTGTTCCTATCTATTGGCAGTGTTTTTTATCAAGAAAGTGTGTTGTATTTTTCTGTGCCTATAGATATGATCATGTGACCTCTCTCCTTCAATCCACTCATGTGATGTATTACTTTAACAGATTTTCTTATGTTGAATCATCCTTGTGTACCAGCAATGAAACCCACTTGGTCATGCTGTATAATTCATTTAATGTGTTGGTGAATATGATTAGCAAGTATTTTGTTGAGAATTTTTGCATCTAGATTCATTAGAGAGATTGGTCTGTAGTTTTCCTTTCCTGTGGTGTCTTTATTTGGCTTTGGTATTAGGGTAATGTTGGTATCATAGATTGAGTTAGGCAATGTTCTTTCTATTTAGATTTTTTGAAAAAGTTTAAGCAAGATTGGTGTTAGTTCTTTCTGGAATGTTTTGTAGAATTCACTTGTGAAGCCATCTGGCATGGGGCTCTTCTTGGTTGGGAGGTTTCTAATGACTGATTCTGTCTCTTTATTTGTGATTGGTTTGTTGAGATCATCAGTTTCTTCTTTTGTCAATGTAGGTTGCTTATGTGTTTCTAGGAATTTGTCCATTTTCTCTAAATTGTCCTTCTTGTTGGCATATAACTTTTCAAAGTATCCTCTTATGATATTCTTTATTTCTGTGGGCTCAGTGATGATATCCCCTTTCTCATTTCTTATTCTGTGTATTTGCATCTTCTCTCTCTTTTTCTTTGTTAGTGTAGCTAAGGGTTTGTCAATTTTATTGATCTCAAAGAAACAGCTTTGTTTTGTTTATTTTCTCTAATGCTTTCTTATTTTCTATTTCATTTAGTTCTGTTCTGATCTTTGTTATTTCTCTTTCTACTTCCTTTGGGTTTAGTTTGTTGGTTTTTTTTTTTTTTAACTAATTCCTCCAAGTGTGCAGTTAGGTCTTCAATTTTAGCTTTCCCTTCTTTTTTGATGTATTAATTTATGGCTAAGTTTCCCTCTCAGTACAGCTTTTGTTGCATCCCATAAGTTTTGACATGCTGTGTTGCCACTTCCATTAGCTTCAGGGTGGTCACTGATCTCCTTTGAGATTTCCTCCTTGACCCACAGCTTGTCCAAGAGTGTGTTGTTTAACTTCCATATCTTGGTGCCCAATCTTGGTCTCCCACCCTTGCAGAGTTCCAGCTTCATTCAACTGTGGTCTGAGAAATTATTTTGTATGATTTCAATCTTTCTAAACTCATTGAGACTCTACCTGTGGCCTAGCATGTGGTCCATCCTGGAAAATGATCCATGTGCACCTGAGAAGAATGTATATCCTGCTGTATTTGGGTGTAATGCTCTGTAAATGTCTACCAGGTCCAGCTCCTCTAATACATTGTTTGAAGTCTTTGTTTCTTTATTGATTCTCTGTTGAGATGTTCTGTCCAATGGTGATAGTGGTGTACCAAAGTCCCCCACTATAATTGCAGAGGCATCCACCCTTTCACTTAGTTTTACCAGAGTTTGCTTCACATATTTAGAGGTATTCTGATCAGGAGCATAAACGTTTATGATTGTTCTTTCTTCTTGAAAGATTACCCTTTTTACTAATATGTAGTGTCCATCTTTGCGTCTCACAATAATTTTGCATTTAAAGTCTATTTTGTCTGATATTAATATAGCTACTCCTGCCCTTTTATGGTTATTGTTTACCTGTAAGATTGTTTTCCAGCCATTCACTTTCAACATCCTTGAATCCCTGGGTTTCAGAAGGGTTTCTTGTAGACAGCATATAGATGGGTCATACTTCCTTATTCATTCTTCCAGTATGTTTCTCTTGACAAGTGAGTTTATTCCATTGACATTCAGTGTTATTACTCTCAAGGAATTACTTACATTAGCTATATTTTTTTTGGATTTGTGTAACTCATATGTTCTTTTTATTTCTCTTTTTGTCTTTTTAGTTGTTCTTATAGTGTCCTCTAACTCTGTCTCTCCTGTTTTTTCCTTTCCTCCTGCAGAACTCCCTCTACTATTTCTTGAAGGGCATACTCTTGTTGGCATACTTTCTTAGTTTCTCTTTATCTGTGACTATTTTGAACTCTCCATTATTTTTGAATGCCAGCATTGCTGGATGGAGTATTCTTGGCTGGAAGATTTTTCTTTTAGTACCTTGACAATGTCATACTACTGCCTTCTGGCCTCCATGGTTTCAGATGAGAAATCAGGACTTAATCTTATTGAGCTTCCCTTGTATGTGATGGTTCTCTTTTCTCTTGCTGTCTTCAGTATTTTCTCTTTGTCTTGAGCATTAGATAATTTGACAAGTATATGTCTTGGGGTAGGCATGTTGGGATTTAGGCTGTTTTGGGTGTGCTGTGCTTCCTGGACATATACATCCATCTCCCTCAATAGGTTTGGGAAGTTTTCAGCCATTATTTCCTTCAACACCCCTTCTGTCCCTTTTCTCTTCTGTTCTCCTTCTAGGATGCCTATAATGCATATATATATGTTCATTTTGTTTTGTCATTCAGGTCCCTAAGTCCCTGATGGATTTTTTCTATCTTTTTATTGATCAATTTTACTATCTGTTTGATTTCAGATGTACTGTTTTCCACATCACTAATTCCTTCCTCTGTTTCTTCAAATCTGCTGTTATTTGCTGAGAGTGTATTTTTGATTTCTTGGATTGTGCCATTCATCACCATCATATCTGCTATCTTTTTGCATATGTTTACAATTTCTTCTGTATGCTCTCCAAGTGTTTTCTTAATATCCTTAATCTCTTCCTTCACTTCATTAAATTGGTCCATGATACATGTTTTGAGAGCTTTAATTAGTTGCTTGATGTTCTGCTCCTCTTCCTGGCTTTTAGTTTGTTCATTGAATTGGGCCATGTTTTCCTGATTATTGGTATGTCTGGTCATCATTTTATCTTGATGGATTTGTTCAGTTGATTAGCTTCTTTGTTTAGTCTCAGGGCTTATTTAGGTGCTGTTTTTTAGTGTGTGTGCTTAGTTTTCTCTTTGACACTTTGTTCTTCTTATTCTACTTCCTTTTAGTTGTCTAAGTTCCCTTGAAGGAAAATATTAGGGCTAGGGAAATCAAAAGAGGTAAGAAAAGAAAAAGTATAATACTAGTATTAATAGCAAATATTAGCAAAAGAACTGTGTGAGACCTATGAGAAAGGATATTAAACTCATGTAAGCTGTGCAGAATTATAACAGTAAAAATGTGGAGTACCTACAATGAAATGGTAAACTGAATATGGAGAAGAATATAGTATGAATTAAAAGGCCAGTGTGGTCAGGAGTGATAGAAAGAGAAAAGAAAGGACAATAAAATAAAGATTGAATAAAAGGTAGAAAACAGAATAATAGAGGTGTTAGAAACAAAATGTCAGAAAAATTGGAGGTTAAACAAAGAGGTGAAATGCAAGAGAAACAATAGATGATGAAAGATAGAAAGGTGTAAAGGAAAGAGGATAGCATTGGTAGCCAAAATCAGTACACACAGAAAAGAGGAAATTGAGGATGAGGAAGCACAGCAAACAAGAAACACTGCCTGCAGCACTTAATAGATAAAAAGAAAAAAAAAGAAGGAAAATGAGAGAAAAAGAAAGTGGGGGGGGGTGCTTAATGGGATAAAGAAGGAGTAAAGACAAGAAAACAAACAAACAAAAAGACCAGACAAGGCCTCAAGCAAGGAATCCTCTTTGCAATTGAATAAACTGTTTAGGAGTCTATCCTCTCCCCTTTCTCCCCTCCTCATTTTCCTCTCTCCCAGGCAGCAGAAAGGCCCTGTGAGAGCTCCCCTCTGAGACTCAAATGGGACTTTGGTGAAACAACTCACCACAGAAAACAATGGCTCTTAGTATCTTTGAGAGAGAGCACCCAACCTTGCCAGGTACCCCAAATATGCTATTGGAAGCCTACCAAGCATATCCCACTGTCCCCTCTCCTTAGGTGTGCTGTGCAGGACTAGTTAATTGTCTGACTCCACCTTCTCCCAGACCAAGTTTCCCTATCTCATGGAGTTTACGTAAATCAGGGTCTTTCAGTAGATTCATATCTCCTCTCTTCCTAGCCTCTCCCCAAGCCAGCTGGCATGCTCTTCCAAGTCGGAAAAAATGGAGAACCAGACAAGTGAACCTGCACTCCTTGGGCCCCTCTGCACCCTTCAACAAAACCTTCTTTGGAGCTGGTGTTTCTGTGTTATGGAACTGGACTCAGATGGGATCTCTTTTCACAAGACTTTCATGCTACTTTACTGGAATTGTAGTTGGTGCTGGGGTTTAAGATATATCTAGGGGATTTGAATCTCTGGACTGACAATATGATAGCCACGTCCTGAACCTCAAAAGACTTCAGCTCCTACACTCTGATTTATTGGACTTACTCCACTCAGCTAACATGGAGTTGAAGAATGTCAGCCACCACACCATGGAGCCTAGAGTGCCTACAACTGAAAGCAAGAGGATTGTATCCAGTATCCATGTGGAATGTAAGCCCCCTCTTGACATAGAAGTGCAATGGACACAACCAATCCAAGGTCCACAGAGACAATGTGGCATTGGTGTGGGAAAAGTGGCCATGGTGGCTGCTGGGTGCAGGGAATGGGAGGAAGAGATGAGATGTGGAGGCGTTTTCGGGACTTGGAGTTGTCCTGGGTGGTGCTTCACGGACAATTACGGGACATTGTAGATCCCCCCAGGGCCCACTGGATGGAACGTGGGAGAGTGTGGGCTATGATGTGGACCATTGACCATGAGGTGCAGCGATGCCCAGAGATATACTTACCAAATGCAATGGATGTGTCATGATGATGGGAGAGAGTTTTGCTGTGGGGGGAGTGGGGGGTGGGGGCGGTGGGGTTGAATGGGACTTCATATTTGTTGAATGTAATATTTTTTAAAAAATGAATTAAAAAAATGATGCAAAAAAACCAAAACAAAACAAAAAAACAAACCCTCCCACTCTCAGAGTTTCTCCAAGATTGGAGGGCTAGGGGAATGTTGGGGTTCGGAGAGTGCTGGACTTGGGGGAATATGGGCTCAGGGAACATGGGTTTGGGGAACATGAGTTAATGGGAATGTGGGGTTTGAGGAACATGAAGTTCAGAGAACATGGTTTCGAGGGTCACATATTTGGGGAATAAGGACCCCAGGAACACCACCATGTGACCAGCGGTTGTCAGGGAATGCTATGGCTATCAGCTCTAGGGGAAGGGTTTAGCCATCCCACAGCTTCCCACTCTAGTGTCAAAAACCCATGGTTTCACCTTGAGCAAGCACTCCTTTTATCACACTCTCTCCAGGTCAGTGTCCGGAAATCTCCGGCTTTGTGGGTTCCCCACACTACTCACTCAGGCAGGATTCTGTCCCCACTCAGCTGAATTTTTGCAGGAGAGATGACGAGGGTACACTCACTTGGATGCCATCTTGCCCCACCCCCTGGATGATTCTTTTTGTAAATAAAGTAAAATTAGTGGAGACAAGAAAGCTGGAATGTTTGGGGGATATTTTGACTAGGGATTAGCAGGTTATCCTTGGGTAAGACAACCCAGCAGTTGCTTTTGGAATCATCTTCTTTCTCTTTCTCTGCTCCTTTCTCCCTTGCAAGCTCTTCATTAAAAAATTATCAAAGTCTGGTTTACTGTTATCTAATTTTACACTTTTGGGAAAATCATTTTCTCTCTCTGTGCAGAGTAATTTCACCAGTAATTTTGTTTGTTTTTTGGTTTCCCGAAAGGGGATCTTTCAAGGAAATACAGTAAGTAAAACAAAACAAAATTTGCCTTATCATCTTCTTGTTAATTATCCTGGGTGAGTCCAATAAACTGAAGAGTAGGTGTTGCAACTCTGCTGAAATTCAGAGTTCAACTGGCACATGAACAGACCAAAGATTTAAGTCTCTGGAACATATATTTAACAAGTATAGCATAATATACAAAATTGTACTAGACAGAGTGTAAATATAATGTAAACTATAGACCATGGTTAGTAGCAATGCTTCAGTATGTGTTCATCAAATGTAACCTGTATCACACTAATGAAAGCTGTTGTTTATGTGGGAAAGTGTGGGAGAGGGAGGGGTGGGACATATGGGAATACCCTATAATTTTTATGTAGCATTTATGTAATCTAAAGCTTATTTAAAAATTAAAAAAAAATGAATTAAAAAAAAACCCAAAAAACCTTGCCTTATTTGAATTAGGGAAAGTGCCAGAGTCCCATTCACTCAACCCTCTCTGCCTATCACCACCTCTTTGAGGTAACTGTAAAGCTATAATCTTAGCAACCAGTTTGAAACCCCTGGATTAGATGGTCTCTGTGATCATTTCAATTTACTCACAAGCCTGAGACTAATAATATTTTTCCAACCCTATTGAAGCAGGCATAGAGAAAAGAGGAAAAGAGGAAAGAAATGTCACAGGTGGGACAGAGCTGTGAGACTCCACCCCAACCCACCCGGAAAACGCCTGAGGGAAGACTGCTACTAAGAAAAAAGCTGTAAGACCCTGCGGAGACCCTGGCCATAAGGTGCCTTTTGGAACTCTTTCCAGGTCAAGGGGAAGCCCAGGATAACTCCAAACAGGCCTCCCCATTGGTCCCCTAAGAGCTAACAGGTGGGACAACCAATCAGAAGAACTAACAGCTGGGGCTCCTCCCCCAACACTAGGAAATTGAAGGAGGAAAGAATGGCCCTAATAAAGGCAGTCCCCCAACCCTAAATGCTCCTCTTTGCCTGGAGGAGCCAGTATTCACATCTTAGGTGTGTACCTCTTTCCTTCTTTCTCACTTCTTAATAAACTTTTTTACTGGTCTAACTAAATTGGCATGTTCTTAAATTCTTTTATGCAGCATAGTCAAGAACCTAGAGGAATCCAGTATCTCCCAACCTAAAATCTTAGTTGTTTGGTGTCTTAGTTATAACAAATTCCACAGATTGTTTGGATTAGATAACACAAATTTATTGTCTCATGGTTGGAGGCTAGAAGTCCAACATCAAGGTGTTGGTGAGAGTTGCTTTCTCTCAGAATCCGTAGCATTCTGGCAATCCTCAGTTCCATGGCCATGGTCATCTTTCTTTCCTTACATATGCTCCACTGGCTTCTGTCTTTTCCAGAACTCTGGTTTTTAGCAACTGACTGAGTCCAAAGTTCTTTTGCTTAGAAGGAATTTATAAGGAGTCAAGTCAGATAGACAAGGCCCACCCTGATTCAGTTTGTCCTCATCTAAATAGCATCTTTGAAGATCCTATTCACAAGTGAGTTCACTCCTTAACATTCCCAAAGATCCTATTTACAAGTGAGTTCACACCCACAGCAACACAGATTAAGATTTGGTCTTTTGTTGCCATACATGATTCAACCCCCAACAGTTTGGTTTACAAATTACAGAATCACTAGTCAAGTAAACAGCTCACCCAATCTCTCAGGATTTTCTTTATTTAAAGCCCTTCCTACTTTATTCTCCAGCTTCCCCTACTTAACACTGCCTATGGCCTGATTCAGCCTTCGGAAATAGCAGTTGTATGAGGCCTCATGAATTTTTAGCCCTAGTGTTTGTTTAGGACTTAGGCTTAGACTTCATCTTCAGCTCCTCTGTTCTTCAGGACCCAGTCTGAACAACAAACTTGCATGGCCAGAGGAGATTTAGAGGAAAATCTTTGACAAAGTTGTACCTCTCCTAGGAGTGCTTTCATCGTAACAAGAAAACCTTAGCTTAATTTCTAACATTCACAGCCTCAAACTGTAGAATTCCAGGGTTGTAGGAGAATCTGGGACAAATTGAGATATGTAAAATAATCCCTGAAATGTGGGGTGACAGGCTGTCACCTTTACCAGGCTAAACCCGCTAGAATTAATGAACAGACAAAAGAGAGGATTCAGGACTGGAAAAACTTATTTGCATCCCTATTTCTTGCTCAGATAGGCTATGTATGGAAAATGACTTTTAAAAAGTTTTATCTTGCTCCATCTTGTGGTAGCCACCAGAAATAGAGGACACCTAATAGTTCCTGAGCAGCTTTTTTACATTGCTATACACTGCCTATAAAAAAATTAACTTGAATATTGAATTACAATCATTTTTCAGCTGGACCCTTAAGAATTGCGATCTAGGAAAAGTACAGAAATACCACAGGTGCTTAGTGTAAATGCAAAATATGTCATAGTAAAATGTAGTTTCAAATATAACTTTAGGGACACTTTTCCTATAATCAAGAATTTCTGGAGCGTGAAGAACAGTTGCCACCTCTCGTTGGAGAAAATTGTGAAATACATTTTAGTGACAATAGGAGTATTTAATCTAGTAAACAAAGATGATGCAACACCAGGTATGAAAGGGGAATGAGTTGATGTTTGGTTTTAAGTTGATAACCAACTGCAGTAATGGAGATGAGTTGGAGTGGGCAGGAATAGGGTAGTGGATGACAGAAGGAGTCTGTGTTCAAAGGCTCATAGGTTAAAGACATAAGAAAATCTTTAACTAGGGAACAACTGTGGAGGTAGAGAGAAAATTCAGATTCTAGGGACACTTCTGAAATAGAATCGACAGGGTTTGGTCATATGTCAGTGTGAATGGTGATGAGTGGGAAAAGTTGAGGATGCAAGCATCTGGTCCTTTTGCATTACATTTGCAAACTGAAATTCAAATCGTGCTATCCTCCTGCAGTTACATCCTAGTGTCTTTCTTTCTTAAAATCGTTATGAAATTTGTACCTCATCTGGATCACAGAAAGAGAAGGTCAGGCTTATGGAAAAGTCTGTCAGAATATGTGTGCATATGTGTGTGTGTGTGTGTTTAAAGGAAGTTCTAGCATTACACAGAGTCTTAGACACATGTGCTTGCACTCAGATTTCTTGTCCTTTAACCTGAGACACCAAGGCTTGAAGAGTGACTTAAAATGAATTGTGGAAACAGGCTGTAAAACCCGGGCTGCTACCTAATGTGGGCGACTTGGGCGGCCATGTCAGTTCTACTTCACTTATTTAAGAACAGTTCATATAGCTTCCTCTGTACCAGACATTGCACTTGGCACTTGTGATTTAAGTAAAAACAAGAGGAAATCCCTACTATCAATAATCTTACTGCCTGGTGGTTGAGACAGGCAATTCTAAGGCAGTGTGAAGACTATAGTTTTATGAAATAAAGGAGGTTATTAAGCGTGCTGTGGGAGCAAAGAGGAGGAAGCAAAGCCTAGACTTGGAAAAATCAGGAATTCTCCCTGACACTCTTCCATTTCATATTTCTCTTTCCCAATCCTCCCTACCAAGTGTTTCCTAGGATCACTTGAATATTTGTTTCCATGTCTGTTTGGGGAAGAGGGACCTCCAATGATTACACCTTTCACTGGAAAGTGATTTACATTGGAGTGGAAATTAAGAGTTTAATTTTGGGTAAAGTGAGTTCAAAAAGCCTACTCAGATTAAGTTCTAGTTTAATCGAACTCTTAGGGCTTACTTAGTACAATGCCACTAGCCTGCTTCCCCAAACTCCATTTCTGAAGCTTTTATCTAAGACCTGGTTGTATTTTCGTTGCTAATAGCTCCTTCTAGAAATCTAATCTGCTGTCATCTGAGTCTTAGATTAGTTCTCCATTATACTACTTCTGCTCAATGAAATTTAAATGCATTGTACAAGTTGCATATTTTTGATATCTCTTTTAGCTTTTTATTTCATTTAGATAGAAGAAAATGTGAATACAACTTAAAAAATATTTTTTAAAATCTCCTTACTACCTATTTCCAAACTTTTATATTTTTCTTCATTCTTTTATATTTTCTGTTTCATTATATTTTTTCTTTCAATGGACAATGGATTCTAGATCCAGGATATTTGTTACTCTAGTCGTATTTCTTGCCTTTCTTTAACTCAATTTTCTATTGTAAAAGGAGCATAATAACATTACTTGTTTCCTCATAGGTTGTTGTGAGGACTATGTATATATTTAAAGCATAGTGAATATAAATGTACTCTCTTATTATTATACATTTTCTATCTTCTTCCTATATTTTTAATAAAATATTCATTTTCCCAGTAAATTAAATTGAACCTTTCTATTTCACTCTAGTATGATTTCTACCAAAGCTCTTTTCTTTCCTTAGTGCCACTCCCCCTTTCTAATTTCTAGTTGCCATTGACCCCTTTCCCTTTCCCTGGGTGAATAGAGCTTCACAAGCTCAATGGTTATTTTTCCTCATCGAGTATAGTCAAACAGACCATCTCTTGAGATTTCCACCAGACCAGTTGACAATTTATTCAATTTGTTCACTAGGCAACATATTTTGGGAAAGGAATGTTGTGAATACTGTTTTTGCATTTATTTGCCCAGAAAAAAAATTTCTTCAAATAATCTTCTGCTTTGTCCTAGGATTCATGAAGGTTTAAAATAGCATTGATATCACTGTCTGCCTTTGCTTGGCCATTATGCCATAAATTCTTTCTAAACATATAAAACTGTATTAAGATGGCGTGGATATTTGATACAAGTTTATATGTTTAGAAATAATGTTAAGAAAGAATGTTTGGAAAAGAACATTATGAAACATAGATTGTCAAAAGAAAAAAATAAAGAAAAGGACTGGTAACAATTTTTAAAACCCTGGTAACAGTTTCTCAGTACCAGTTATCTATTCATAGCCTCACAGTCCATTCTAGAATCAGGGCCATATTTTCAGGCTTTTTTCCCATAATGGCCACTGGGGGGCACTGCCAGTCAGCAGTGAGGGAGATTTTTAGCAAATCCTTAGCTTGGAGAAAGTTAAGGTTAAGGGTAAGTTACAGCAATGAGATTGAACATAATAAACTAAGATATAATTAATATCTCAAGGCAAGGTTTTGCTGGAACTGAGACTGAAGTTAAACAAGAATGTTGAAATGTGATGGGTGTTTGACCTAGATTTTATTCTCCATCTACTCACTGTTATCTTTGGTGCTGTAATTGACATATGGTTTGATGGTTGCATGTACCTCATATAATGTCTTCAGTATGTTACCTGAAAGTTTGATATAAATTGACTTTCTGAATATCAAAACTTATTTTAATGATGATGAGTGATCTCACCATAAAAGGAGTTTGCAGCTCTTTCAAAATGAAATAGATTATTTAGGAAAGTGAAAATTACATTAATGTTTGGAAACATCTGCCAATATCCTTATTAAGTGGCCTTAAAATATAACATATCACTAAGCAACTTGAGGCTTGATTCACTCAGCTGAGATTCTACCCAATTAGACCAATGGAAAAGCATGGATTCGATTTCCAAATCTCCAAGCAGTAATTTTGTTTACCCACTGCTTTTTACTCACTGATGTTTCCCCTGAACACCTTTGAAGCTGTGTTTCTATGAAAGCATGCACCATGTTAAATTTCAATTTTGTCATCTTTACATATGCCTTGAGAATCTCAGATTTCAAGTCTGTGGGAATATTTTTGAATTTGTGTCAGTGTGCTTATGTGGATTGTCTATATAAACAATGGGTTACAAAAGATAATTATTTATTTGGTCCTCAACCTTCTCTATCAAGATAGGTAGAAAGAGAATGCTATCTCCCTTCCCTTTAAAAATAAAGAAACTGGGTCTCTAGAAGGTTAGGTGATTTATTCAAGGTCACACAGTTATGTAGTTGGGCCTTCTAAAATTCTTCCATTTAATTATTTACATAAAGGACCTTATCCCATTATGTCTTTATTCTGAAATTATACTCTTTGAAATTTTTAATGGTATAATATCCTTTATTTTGTAACAATGGTGGTGATATTTATAAATGTCTTTGGGCAAAAGACAATGTTAATTCCTAAAATTGATACATGATATGTAAAATCTGGGAACCACTGTGCTAAACTCTTTGTGTGTGTGTGTTTTAAGTTTTTAAAATTTAAACTTTATTTACAGAAACATTTTTAGATTACATAAAAGTTACACCAAAAGAATAAGGGATTTCCATATACCCCACCCTCTCCCCCCCCCCACATTTCCCCTAGTAATAATTGCTTATATCATTTTTGTACGTTTATTACACTTGATAAACAAATATTGAAGCATTGCTACTAACAAAGGTCTATAGTTTACATCAAGGTTTACAGTTTTCATTGTGCAGTTTCTTAGAATTTGGCAAAATGTATATTGGCCTGTATATGCCATTGGAATATTATGCAGAACAATTCCAATGCCCTAAATATGTCCTAAGTTCCACCTATTCTTTCATCCCTCTCTCCACAGAACCTCTGGTGACCATATCTTTATATCAATATTATAAGTTCTTCTGTTACAACTACACTAATAAATCTTCTTTGGTCCATGATTGCATTTCCCCTTTGTTCATTCCTCAATCTTGAGGATTTGAGATGGTGATGCCCACTCTGATTCAGATTGAGAAGGGTATTAGATATTATGGGGAAGATGGAAAGAACTGTTTTGTTTGCAGTTGTAGAAACTCTCTGTTTTTTGGGATGGGATTTGTCCATTATCATCATGTTGTTAACTGTCTTGGGTAAGTCTGATGAACTGGAGAAGAGGTGTTGGCTGAGACACTGCTGAGATTCAGGGCTCAGGTAAGAAAACTTAGAGTGGATTGCATTCTCATTAGCATGTTTTACTTCGAGTCTATACTTGGAATTTTGAGACTACTTATTTTTATATCTATTGAGAGAAAAATAAAATTCCAAATCATAATGAACTAAAATGTACCTTCTACATGTGTATCTCATAAAAAATGTTCTTTCTGGCTTGTACTTACATGCAGAAATTAAGACTATAATACTTTGAGAAGTATAAAAAAACTTCCTATTACTTTATTAAGATGAACCATGGTGTACACATCACTAAACAGTTGAAAGGGAATGATGAGTACATTGAAGAGCACTAAAGAATCTCTGATTCCTACTGAAAATGCTGCTAAATATATGCATTTATTTGTCTCTTACTTCTCAAATCCAACCAATAAGATGTAATAAATATAAAAATACATTTATAGCAGCATTGTGAGAGATTGGAGAAAAGTACCACCATATGATTATAGCAGTGAAGAATTTCTGAAAGATAAATAGCAGATTTGTTCATTTATTCAATCCCTATTTAGTGAGTACTTATAATATGCCAAGTATTCTTCTATGTGTTGAGAAAACTGCATGTAATGAACAAGATGTTAAAAACCCTTGCTTTCTTGCAGCTTCTGTTATTTAAAGAGAAGGCAGACAGACAATAAAAACAAATGAAAAATATGTCGGATTGTGATAACAGCAATGTAAAAAATTAAGATAAGTTACTGGGTGACTGCTCTAACTTGCATAGCTATGGTAGAGCTCTCTGAGAAGCTGATATTTTAGTTGAGAGTTGAATGACAATAAAGAACCAGCTTTTAAAGATCTGGGGGAAAACATTCCTGGGAGAAAGAAGGACTAATACAAAGGCCCTAAAGCATGAATATTTGAGGATCAGAAATAAGGCAAGTGGCTGGCTGCCTGGGAGTGGGCTCTGGCCTCCCAGGTTGCGGTCACCCCTCGGGCTGAAGTGTGGTTTGCTGGCCTGGCAGAGGAGCGGCCGCGGTAGGCCTAATTCCGCTGCCCCCATAATAGGGTGGCTGGTCGGACCCACTGCCACCCCTGAAGGAAGCTCGGCATGGGCGCAGAGTGCCCTCGGGTCTCCCCTTCTCGGCAGCCATGCTTCCGCGGCCGCCCCTCCTCCCAGATGGCGCCACCCGATGCCTTGTGGGGCGGCACCCTTCTTCCTTCTCCCTGCGCAGGCGCAGGGCAGAAAATTCCAGTCTGCCCTTTTCCCCTCCCCCGACAGCAGCAACAGCCAGGTGTGGGCGGAAAAATCCAGCCCGCCCTTTTCCCCTCCCCCGACAGCAGCAACAGCCAGGTGTGGGTGGAAAAATCCAGCCCGCCCTTTTCCCTTCCCCCGACAGCAGCAACAGCCAGGCGTGGGCGGGAAACTCAAGTCTGCCCTCCACCCCAGCAACAGCAGCCACCAATCCCTAAACCCTGCCCCTTCCCCCAGCAACAGCGACAGCCAATCCCTAACCACCACCCCTCCCCCACCCAGTACCGCCCACTGACCTTTCGCCGGCAACCAATCAGAACAGGGCGTGGCTTCGACCAATCAGCCTTCCCCAGCCCCTATAAAACTGTTGCCTCTCCCTCAGTAAAGTTGGACTTGCGTGTTTACCTTGTCTCCGCGGTAGTTCTTCTGCCGTGCGCCCTCCAGTCCTGAGAGCCCCCGACAAGGGCCTGGCCTCCCTTATCCCCAGTTCGTCGCCTGCTTCTCGGGGCGACCCCTTCGTCTCCTGCTTCTCCGGGCAACCCCTTCGTCGCCTGCTTCTCCGGGCGACCCCTTCGTCGCCGGCTTCGCCGGGCGACCCCGTCAGCCGAACCGCGCAACCCCTTGTGAGACCGATCCCTCGTCTGCTGCCGGACCGACCCCTCGTCCCAGGTGGGACCGACCCCTCGTCCCAAGCGGGACCGACCCCTCGTCCAGAGCTGGACCGACCCCTCGTCCGCAGCCAGACCCCACCTCTACCGACCGAGCAAGCCGCCGCACCAGGTGCCCTACCAGTTCTCCACATCCATTCATAGCCTGGACACCGACAGCCTTGGGCTCCTGTGTGTGGATGTCCAGGCCCGGGATTCCTGTGCCTGCTCTCAGGGAGCTTGAGAAGGCCCCAAGAGAGGAGCACAAACCACCTGTTGACAAGAAGTCCATGATCCTTAGCTTTCTGGACACATCCCTGCAGTGGCCAGCCGCATTGTACAGTATGCCAGTAGCAATGGGAAGGAACATGGAGGACTGGGGGCCCAAGAGGAGTGTTGCTGTCTCCGACCCCCAAGCAGTCAGTGGCATTGGTGGTGACAGAGGCCCTGTCCAAGTCTCTGACTGAGTTCCCCATCAGCACCCCAGTGAACCTCCCCGTGGACCAGGGCAGCTCTGAGGAGATGCCAGAGTTGGTACTTGCCATGAACCTGCTGCCTGCCCAGCTGTTCTCCAGTGACCAGGAGACTCTAGAGGAGTTTGCCTGCATGGCCTCATGCCCTGGCCCTCCCAAAGGGTTTGCCAATGGGATCCTGCTAGCTACTGCCTGGCCCAGGCCCCTTGCTCACTGTGGTGCCCAGTCTCAGGGAAGCGGAGGGGCAAGACGCCCCCTGCCCCAGAGTCAGTGGCCAACTCTGGCATGGAGAAAGCCTACACTCCCAGCTCCAGTGACCCCCCCACCTAGAGACTATGAGCACCTTCTCCAACATGTCCTGCATGTCCATCCTGAGCTCAGAAAGCAGCAAGCTCACTGACACACACACCTCCTTTGCTGATGCACAAACTTTCCTACTCAAGAAGCTGCCAGTTCCTCTCAAGCCCAAGCTTAAGTCCCCACTGGGGAGAGGCCAGTGACCTTTAGTGACTGGCTGCTGAAGCAGTACTGGAACAGCGAGATGTTCCACGCCACTTGCACACCCTTGCTACCTCTGTCAGAGAAGATTTAAGCTGCGGGGAGACTCTGTGAAGAGCCACGGGCTCCCTCAACCTGAAGGTGACAAACCAACTGTGATCAGTGAGCTCAGCTCCAGCCTGCAGCAGCTGAACAAAGACACTCACTCCCTGGAAGAGTTAGACTGGCCTGGCAGGTCTGCTTCACCTTCCCAAAAAGTTGCTCTTGTTTACCTCAGTGAGCTCCGTGTGGCGGGTCAGTAGGAAAGGGACCTGTGTCATGTTCATGGCCCCTCTGTTCTTTTGCCCATCTACAGGCTCCTCTCTGACCCACCCGCCCATGGTCCATTCTGTCCCATCAGCCCACCTGTCCATGCTCCTCCCTTGGTCCTCTCAAGTGTCCACCTGAGAGCCCTCACTGTCCATTACCTAGACTTGCTTTGTCTGCAATGGGAGCTCTTTCTCCCATCCTGAATATCAGGGGTGCAGGGGGCAGCGGTGGTGCTGCGGTGGGAGCTGGTACCTGTCCCCTCAGGCTGGGTCCGAGACTCCTTTTCTGGCTCCTGACTAGAGCTGCCTCTACCATTAAGGCTCTTTCTAAGGTCAACTCTGAGCTGTCCCCTCAGGTATCTACAGGCTCTTCATGGACTTGTGCCCCCACCTGGGACCTCCCCATGGCATTGTGACTGGTGTCACCTTCTTCAGCTGCCTTGTGCTTAGTCTTCTTTTGAAGGCTTAGGGTACTGGCTCCTTTTCCTCTTGGGACCTGCCAACAAATTCCTGTTTTCCTCCCTGGAACATGCTGTCTTTCAGTACCAACTCAAAGGCCCTTAAAGACACATGTCTCTTCGTGGCCAAAAATACCTTAGGAAGGTAGATGGGATTTACATCATTTCTGAACCCTCCTCCTCCTTCTGAACACTCGACCTGCTCATCTGCCTTCACTTTCTCTATCCCTTACCCATTCCTCTGTCTTAACCCATCCCTCCCAGGGTAGGGTTTGGGGTACATTGCACGCTAGAGATGTGGTAGTGTCACCAGCATGAGGCGGTGTCTGCTCAGGCTGTCATTCCTCTGGCTTCACAGAAACTGCTGGAGTTCCTGATGATCCCTCAACTGTTTGCTTGAGAAACCTCTCCCAAAGGGGAACTTCTCAGGCCTGTGGGCTGCGTGGATGCCCATAACTCTGGGCTGGCCACAGAGATGTTCACCCACCCTGGCCAGACCTCTCCTCTGCCTTTCTTCTGTGCCCTATAGGTCTTTCCTCCTCTTCTTCCCCTCTGAACTTTGGGGGGAGTGTGGGATGCCTGTCTCCCAGCTCCAAACCCCTTCTTGCTTCCTGGAAGAGCACCTAGTGGGCCATTGATTGTGATGCTTGGAAAGCAGGGTTCCTAAAGTGGTGGAGAAATTCAGAGCTTAAGAATCTTGTGGAATTCTTAAAACAGCCTGTCCATTTTGTCTTCTTCCAGTTCAGGAATCAAAAGGTAAGTGGGAGCTTCAGGAGCCCACAGTACTTCCCTTAGATGATCCCAGGAGCCCTCTGCTCCTGCCACCTGGTGTGTTGCTTTGCAGCCCCCTCCCCTTTTAGCCTTGGCCAGCTCTGCAGTGGCCTGTGGGTGTGGACAGTGAGGGTCCCAGCAGGGGATGATGTCTGGCCGGTATGGATCCGTCTCTGCACCCTGGCTGTCTAGGGGTCTCCGTAGTAGACTAGACCCTGGAGGATGGGGAGTTCCTGACTCCGCCTTGATGAGCTCCCTGTTGGCCTTTGTTTCTCCTCCCTCTGCCAACCCCTCCTGTCTTCTCTGCCCTCTGTTCCCTATGAAAATCAAAGCTATTTTAAATACCAGCACAGTGCCTGAGAGCACATAGCAGCTCCTTCAATAAATATTTATTAAGTGGATGAAAGAATGAGAGTGAAAAAAAAGAAAGAAGGCAAGTAGGGTGATGGTAAAAGAGTAGGTCATAGAAGGAAGCAGGAGTCGGATTATCTAGGCTGGATAAGGAGAATGGATCTTATCCCAAATAGGATGAGGAGCCATTAAAGAATTGTAAGAGCAGAAAGACATGATCCGAGGTATTATTTTAAAAGACTATTCTGATTTATTTTTGGAAAACATGTTGTATGGTGTTATATCAGTTTAGATGAGCTTGGTCATACTATCAGAAAATCTAATTGATAGTGGAAATAAAGGTTAAAACAAATATGTTAGCTAACAAAACAAGGAGTTAGTAGATTGGGCATTTTCAGGGTTATTTATTCTGTTACGCAACAGTGACTTCAATGACTAGAAACTTTTTCTCTGTTCACTTTGAAATCCTTAGTGTGTATGTGTTGGCTTTGTATCACAGCTTTTTCCCTCATGGTTGCAAGGTAACTGCAGTGGTTCCAGGCTTCACACACAGATGTGGCAATACTCAGAGATATAAGCCTTCCTATAGACCTTCCCACAGACCAGTCTTTACTTCCACGGCAATCAAGATTTCTGTTAAGTGAAAAAATTTTTATTGCTACCAATATTTGCTAGTCAAGATCTACAATTTCATATATGAACAGATGATCAAGAAAGTTGTAAATTTTTAAAAAGTCCAGTTACTAAACTTTAAGGTCTTAATTTAGGAACCAGAAAAAAAAACTAGATTTAATAACTGTACTCAAAGAAATTTTAGAAGATATTACATTCATAAAAATGAGCAGGCTGTTTTGAAAATAAAGCCAAACTTCAAAAACATGATTGCAGAAAGAAAAAAATATATGGGCTAAAACAGAATGAATACAGCTAAAATCTGGAATTCTAAACTAAAAGATAGAGCCAACAAAATGAGTGCATATTTTTGCAACTCCTGAAATATTTCTTATTTAATAATTTTTTTTTTAAAGTGAAAAATAATGACCAGATTAATCCTAGAGTCTTTTTCTACCCTAAGATTCTAGGATTTGTTTTTCTGGTACGCACCATTTACTGCAGTTATATTGAATTAAGTGAATCTTCGCCTAACTGCCCAGAAGTCATGTTTTATATTTTCTAGCATTTTCAAGGATCCTACAATTTCACTTAAAGGGAATAATTAAGCAACATATGACTTTACTCAAATATGGTTGCTCCACACAGGACTTTCTAGCAATTAATAGTGTTTTTAATTTTGAAGCTGGAGCTTCTTCTAAGTGGTTACTTTCAGACTCAAGCTTTGAAGTCAGCATCATTCTGCGCATGCTCTTAAGGATAGCAAAATACCAGTGGTGTTGCTTTGGCTATTGATGGAAAGTCCACTATTTTTTTTTAAAGATTTATTTATTTATTTATCTCCCCTCCCCCCCCACCCCTGTTGTCTGTTCTCTGTGTCTATTTGCTGTGTCTTCTTTGTCCGCTTCTGTTGTTGTCAGCGGCACAGGAATCTGTGTTTCTTTTTGTTGTCTCATCTTGCTGCGTCAGCTCTCCGTGTGTGCGCGGCGCTATTCCTGAGCAGGCTGCACTTTCTTTCGCACTGGGCGGCTCTCCTTACAGGGTGCACTCCTTGCGCGTGGGGCTCCCCTATGCGGGGGACACCCCTGCGTGGCATGGCACTCATTGCGTGCATCAGCACTGCGCATGGGTCAGCTCCACACGGAAAGCCCAGTATGAATGATCACATTAACATACTAGTGAAACTATGGGGCTGTTCACATAAAAATAGCCAACATGTTTTGAATGCTTACTATGTGCCAAGCACTATTTCAAGAGCTTTATACATGTGCTGACTCATATAATCTTCAAAAAGCCTTTTGAAGCAAATGCTGATTTTATCCTGATTTTAAGGGTGATGAAATTGAGGCACAGAGAAGTTAATGAACGTATTCAAAGGCACAAAACTAGTGAGGGAGAGAGCTTGAATTTAACTGAGAAATTTTGGATTTCTAATCTTTAAAATCTATTGTTGCTTTCTCATTTCTCTGTGGAATGATACAGTTTGTACTAGAAAAAACTAATGAGAAGCAGTGAAGTAAAAATGGAAAGAATACTAAACTCAGCATCAGGGTTTTGGATTTCTGGTACTAATACTGCCTGAATTTAATTTGGGGTGGTCCATTTAATGATTGTTGCTAATCTGTAAAATGGGAGTTGATTTAATATTCTTTATTTGTCTAATTCCAGACCTTTCACAAATTACATTCGTGTACATGATCTCATTTAAGCTTTACAGAAACTGTAAGAAATCTGAAGCTCATAGTGGGACAATCTATTACACACACACACACACACACAAACACACACTCTTTTACAAAGATGGTAAGGATGTTAAGACTCCAAATCTAGCGCATTTTCCTTTATACAGTGCTGCACAAGAGCATTTTCTAAACTGTAAAATAATATGCCAATATTAACTTTTATAATTAATGGGACATGCAAAGATGGATTGGTAATGCTGTCAGCAAAAGAAGGCTGCAGGAAAGGATAATTTTGGATTTGATTTGAAGGAACCAAACTAGTTTGTTATGTGAAAATCATGTCCGTTCTTAATTTATTTTGTTTAAATCCCATAACAAATGATAAACTGATGGAAGATTAAGCTGCTTCTTTGTGCTTTGGTGAATTCCTTATTCTGTAACATGAAATGATAAATGTTTGAACAGCTGCAATTATAAAGTTAAGAAACCATACAGAATTCACACACGCACGCACACATTTTTTTTCCTCCAGGATTGTTGATTGGGACTATGCCACAGAAAATTAATCCACGGATGACATAAATATATTTTCATTCATTTTGTTGAATCCCTTGCATGGTATGACTTTCTCAGTGGGAGGTTTACCTTAAGAATGGAAAGAAAAGAAAAAAAAATGTGAACAAACCAGATTTCTTGATTTATTGTCTTAGAATAGTATCTGAGATATTGTTCTCCTCTAGGTACAAGCTAAATACTTTTACAACAATTGAAGACTAAAGGAAAATAGTAGGGGGTGGGGACTCAGCAGTGGCCTTGACCATTGAACAACTCTTTAGTCTGCATTTTATCTTTGTTTACCTAAGAAGAATGAATAGGATTTACTTCTTATTTATTTTTGTAAACATATGTGCTCTAAATATATACTGCTCTGTAGGTAAGCTTGTGTGTCTACTTAATCCATGTACAATCATTGAAAATCCCTTCAGTGGTTATATATGTGAAATCTGATAACTCAATTGCCTGATGGTATTCTGGGAAGTTATATGAACACTTACATATGGCTTAACTTCCCTGTTGTCTGCTGGAAATGGAAAAATGGGCTAGAATCTGCTTCTTGCTCTTTATTAAAGTATGAAAAGATCATAAATATAGCACAAATAGAGTCAGAGAATCCTAGGACATCAGATTTGGAAAGGGCGTTAGGACTCATCATCACTTCTTATCAGTCAGGGAAACAGAGCCACTATAAGTATTATGTGAATAAGTGATTTATTATAGGAATTAGATATTGCACAAATGTGGGAGTAGCTGAGGAAATGAAGGTCTAGAATGAAGTTGCAGAATCTTAAAATAAGGTCACTGCACTGGTATGAGTGGAGAAACCAGTACTTTCATGGAAATCCAATTCAAACACTTCCATTCTGTGAAGTAGGACCATGAAGGAAGAACTGGTAGAGAATTCTGTGGAAACTTCCCTATCTGAAATCTGTTGCCTCTCTCTGTAATTGCTAGCTCAGTGTGTCTGCAGTCAAGCCTTGGCTGGGGGGCCTAGGAGTACGGCTGGCACTTAAGAAAGAATGTTATAAGCAGAGTGGAAGAAAGGCCAGCTGGGCACCTTTGTATCTGCTCTGCACTGTGACTGAGACAACCTTCCAAGAAGAATGGCTTCTATTTTTTATGGTCTCCCAAATCTCCGTCCAATTCCTTCTTTGGCAACTCTAGTCCAGGACCACACAGGAAAAGAGATTCAGAGAAATGTAGCCCCCAGCCTGAGCCAAGGGAGCATGGCAAAATCCAGTATAATGTCTAATGTTCTAATTGTGCAGACTAAAAACCTGCTGCCATGAGAGAAGTGACCCTTCTAACCTTGATGAGTTAGATTCAGAACTAGGTTCAACGTGTTTTGATTGTTGGAGCAGTGTTTTATCTTATCACATCTTCTCTCTGATTCTTATCTGTATATGGACTACATGATAATGATCATGTGAATGTGGGCTAAAACCTCTATATAGGTCATCCATCCAACATTTGCATTAGAGGTAATAAATAACTTATTCATGAGCATTAACATAATTAATTCTTTTTGACATTTCACAGTAGCTTGAATTTGCTTATACTCCCAAGTGGTGGAGAAAGACTATTTTAGTATATATGCTAGCTGAAGCTTTACTGCATAATCAAATTTATTTTACTACATTATCAAATTTTTATTACTTGGCTATTAGAAAAGTTGTTCACCCAAACTGTATTTTAGAAAACTAAGTGATACAGGGGGAGGAAGAACTATAGGAATTTATAACAATTGTATCTGTGATTTTTACATATCAGGCATTATGCTAAGCACTGTACACCTATCTTTTTTCGCAATTATTTTCATTGTTTTTCAATTATTTACACCTGAATAAATATGAAAGCTTATGAAAGCATAGAAACTGAGTAGGAAGCAAAAACATCTCTATAAGAAAAGAGCCAGATTGTGTTAGAACAAAGCTTCTTACAGAAGATAACGTAGGGGCATCTCTGGATCATAGTCTGGTTTTCAGCTTCCCTTTGAGGTTACAAGAGGTTTGGGGAAGAAGGTCAGAGGGAAAGACAGTGATTGAGTCCTGAGAAATACAGAGAGTCCCATAATCTGGCATGTGTTAGATCTGTAAAATGAGCCAGATACTGAGAACCTAAGCTCAACTTGACCAACCTACAGCTCTCAGGGGAACCTAAAAGCAGGGAAATTCAGGAGGGTGCAGTGAATGTCTTCAGTTGACAACAGTGAACTTTTCCAACACATGATCCAGATTGGTAAGAATCTGAGCCAGGCTCACCAGAGCAGAAGGCACCTTAGTGAGCAGCCATTCGCATGTCTTTTTCTTCGATCATATTACCAAAATCTGGGCTGGTTGCTCTTTATGAATCCTGGAATTTTCCTTCCCTAGGATCCTGAGGATTACCTTCACCTGTCCCCCATGCTGAATCACCTGTGTCTTTTATGTAATTGGAAGACAAATTCCAGAAGCTGTATGAGAGTGGTCCATAAAACCTTTTTGTGAACTAAAATGTTTCAATTTTATCCTTAAATTTAATTTTCAAATCAGGCTGAGTTAAAATGCCAGGATTCTCATCATTTCACTAATTTTAAAGTCATGGGTCACTGTTCTTGCTGCCAACACTGCTTGTTGAGAAGTCCAAAGCCATTTGGAATCTCAAACCTGTATATGATGTCTAGTTTTATTTTTTTCTTTCCAGGAGGCATTAGGTTTATTCTCTTTGTATACTGAGTTCTTATACTTCCAAGACTTGGGTCTATTTTCATCCATTTTGTAATCAATTCATCGTTTTCATTTATAGAAAAATTTCCTAAAGTATTCTTTGTATGCTTTCCTTTCCTCTCTTTTCTTTGTTCTTTCTTTCTAGAACTTCTTCCATTTATATTTTGGGCTTCCTCAACTCCTCCTCTAGATTTTTAATTTTTTTCCTTTCCATTTTCCATAGTTTTATTCTTGCTGTTCTCATTTCTTTATCATTCCCTAACTTGTTTTTACAAAATTTCTACTGAGCGTCTCATTTCTGTTCTTTCAGATACTTTTAATTAATTTCTAATAGTTATTATTTTTTATTTGCTGAATGATCACTTTTTCTAGGACCCTCTTCTTGTTTCATGATTGAAATATTTTTCTTATCTCTCTGAAGATGAAGATTATAGTTTTTCTTAAAGTTTTCTTTCTTCACAGAGGCTCTCCTTTCAAGTTACTTTTTACTGTTTGTTTTTGTCTCTATCTTTAATGTTAGAGACTTTCCTCAGATATTTGTGCATCCTTGGCAGTTTTCTGCTTATATTTAAGAGTGGAAATCCAAAAATTGATTCTGAGTGTTTGGATAGGGTTTGCTACCTAAGGGTGATTTGCCTGGGCTCTTGGCATGGCATTAGTCTTTCTCCTTAAGCTGGTCAGATTTCCCATAAAAACAAACAATAAAACTCTTCTAATCTTGTCTTTCTAGGGTTAGGTCTTTAAAAAATCTCTTTGGGTGTTTAAGTGGGTGATTTATTTTGGAGGGTTGGAATGGGGTTGTTCAAACTGCCTTTATTTATTTATTTATTTATTTTTCAAACTACAATGCCTCCATTATCTTTTTTTTTTTAAGATTTATTATTTATTTATTCTTCTCCCCTTTGCCGCCCCCAGTTGTCTGCTCTCTGTGTCCATTTGCTGTATGTTCTTCTGTGTCCGCTTGCATTCTTGTCAGCGGCATCATGAATCTGTGTCTCTTTTTGTTGTGTCATCTTGCCGTGTCAGCTCTCCATGTGTGCAGTGCCACTCCTGGGCAAGCTGCACATTTTTCACACTGGGTGGCTCTCCTTATAGGGAGCACTCCTTGTGCATGGGGCTCCCCTACATTTGGGACACCCCTGCGTGGCAGGGCAGTCCTTGCGTGCATCAGCACTGTGCATGGGCCAGCTCACTACATGGGTCAGGAGGCCCTGGATTTGAACCCTGGACCTCCCATGTGGTAGGTGGATGCTCTTATCTGTTGAGGCAAATCTGCTTTCCTCCATTATCTTATTAAGCCTCACAACAATCTAAGTTGGGGGGTAGGAAATATTACTCTCATTAATGGACCTCAGGTTTGAAGATTTTTCTACTATGTTACTGAAGGTCTCAAAACTGTTGAATGGATAGATCAGGATTTGAATTTAGGAGAGACTGATTCCATAGTCTCTGTACTAAGGATTTGTGACCCAGAGACCAGAAACAAGCCAACAAAACAGCTTTTCTGATAGTAATGGGGATCTTACAGTTGCCTCTTTATAGGGTGAGGAAGAAATTAATGGAAGAGATACTTCAGTTATCTTGCTGATTACCGGGTTCTGAATTAGAATATTTCTAATACTTTCAACCAAAGATTCTCATTTTAAAACTGTTATTTCTACATCCAAAATAAACTTTAAGTTTGTGCATTTCTCTCCATCCCCATTGTTACCTTTCTAATTTCCAAATTATCATTAGTGTTCTCCTGGGTTACTACAAGGTATTCCTACCCAAAGATTGCACATCTGTTCTTGTCTACTTCTTTTGCATAGTGAATATAGAACCTAGAAGAATCTTTCACCAAAAAATTACATCATGTTCTTTCCCTGCTTAAAATGTTATGAAGATTCTCATAATAACACAAGGTAAAATATGAACTATTAACGTGACCGACAAGGCCTGTACAGGCTGGCTTCTAGCTACTTCTTCAACCTCTTATTTTGCCTTCCTTGGTCTTCATTCACTATGCCAAGTACAGTTGCTTTATTTCAGCAATAAATAAAGCACCAAATGATTTCCTGCTGTAAGGATTTTGCATGTTCTGTTTTCTGTGCCTATAATGCTCTGCCCATCTCTACTCGCTTTTAGCTAACCCATTATCATCCTTCAGAACTCATCTTAAGCATTACTTCCTCAAGAGGTCCACTATAATCCCTTCTCCATTTCATTTAGGATCTTTGTGCTTTTTAAATGTTTCCAGATTTTCTACATGTAATATCTAGGTAATCAGAAACAGAACCTAGAGTCTGAAAAGTCATGCTTTTCATTGTGCACATTTCTAACCACAATTGACAGAAACATTAAAATAAGCATGTACTCTCTAATTCACATGGTGAAGGTTTTAAGAAACTGATTGATGTGGGACCACAAAGGAATTGGGAAAGTATCAAGAGATATGAGCTTTGCTCCCAAGTTGAGACGTCACCTTAGTAAGTCAAATTGCCCCCAGGGATTCTATTTCCTTCATATTTGAGGTGCAGAAGTTGAAATGAAACAATTCATATGGATCTTTCTGATTTAACATTTTTTTACCCTGTGTTACATATAATATTCAAATTTCAGATGATTTTCAAATATTGCCCCCTCATCTGCAAAATTTTTCAAAATTTTAAACAAACTAAAATGCATGCTTTTATATTGTTTATATTTTGATAAGATAAACTTCCTTGAATAGGTTTTGATTTATCCTCATATGAAATTTTTTGTTTTGATTCTAATCTAACATTGAAATTAAACTTTGTTTTATGAGTCCATACTAGCTGCTGTGAGGGAAGCAGTGGTCTAAAGTACCACAGGAAGCAAAGAAAATGAAACAAAAACATGCTTATTAAGTGTTCACTGAATCAACCATATAATGGTTATTGAGAAAAGTCCTGACAAGGAAATTATGAAAAGAAAAAGAAGGCTATCTAAGTATTTTTAAATATGTAATTGCCAGTAAATGTGAGTAGAGGTAGACTCCAGAGTGAACATGAACCAATACAAAATCAATGATGGGAAAGGAAGCACTATTGATTAGCCTGTCATCTCACCTGCAATGCTAACACTTAAAATCTGAATGAAGACAGTAGTGAACAAGATTGAGTCTTAATTTACAGTGATTGACAAGTTTTGGGGCAATCAGATGCCAGTGTTTCCTCATACTAATCTGCTAAGGACTTCTTTCTTCTCCAAAACACCACTAGGGGAAATAATCTGTCTTAGATTCCTGGGGTTGTTGTAAAAATGTATCACTACTTAGGTGGCTTCAAAGAACTGAAATCTTTTGTCTTAAAGTTCTGGAGGCCAGACTTCTGAAATCAAGGAGTTACAAGGGCCATATACCTTTTGAACCAATAGGAGAGAATCTTTTATTGACAGTTCCTAGCTTCAAGTGCTTTGCTGGCAATCCTTAGTGTTTCTTGGCTTGCTGAAAAGCACTTCGATGTGTTTTCATTGTCACATGGTGTTTCCCTTATGCCCATGTGTCTCTTCTCCCCTTCGTATAAGGACACCAGTCACAGTAGATTAGGGTCCACCCTTATCTTAACTAATAATATTCTCAAAAGCTCTATTTCCAAACACATTCATACGCATAGGACCAGGGGTTACAACTTGAGCATATCTTTCTAGGGGACATATGTAACATAACTTCTTCAAAGAAAATCATGAATGGATCCAGATCCATCACACTTTTTTTCTTTATTTTTAAAGAAGCTTTAGATTACATAAATGTTACATAGAAAATACAGGGAATTCCCATATACCCCCACACATATTTTCCCTTATTAATAACATCTTACATGAGTATGGTACATTTGTTACAATAGGTGAACAAATATTGAAGAATTGCTACTAACCATGGTCAATGGTTTACATTATGGTTTCTGTTTTGCACTGTACACTTTTATAGATTTTGACAAAATATAATGGCCTGACTCTATCATTGCAAAATCATGCAGAACAATTCCAACCCCCTAAGAATGTGTTATATTCCAACTATTCTTTTCTCCCCCTTCCCTTGGAACCTATGTTAACCAGTTTCTGAAGAATAAGGTTCATAGGTATGTGCATTAATATTGAAGACTTGATATAGTGGTCTGTTTTCTTTTATTAGATACTACTGATGTACTCAAGAGATTCTTGCCCCTCTATTTGAAAATGTGGTAGGACTCCCAAGATGGGAGTTTAATATTTTCTTGTTTATTGTGCAGGTCTCAACCCACTGAGATAATGCTCTATGACAAATGAACACATTTATATTCCATAAAAGTATGCCCCAGGTGCATGCTTTCCTACATATCCCCCACATTGACACCTTGCACCAGTGACCTTCCCCTGCTATGTTTGCCGAAAGAACTTTTCCACTATTGTAGTTTCAGCCACAGATCTATGAATCTCCAAAGTTCACCTATTCCTTCCTCCAGTCCTACCCTCCAGGTCCATGGATAGTTCAACCCAACATCTCCACCCTACTCACCCTTACATTCCATCACTGTTCACCTACTCACATCTCTGTACCATCACTCCCATCCCCTGCCAACACCCCCTTCCACCTTATAGGTTTTGCCTATATTGAGCATTGGCTCATCGCCCTCTTTCCCTTTCTGCCTTCTGATAACCTATCTTCCAGACTCTAGCTCTGTGAGTCTGCTCAATATGCTTAGGTCATATCGGTGAGGTCATGCATTATTCATCCTTTAGTAACTGGCTTACTTCACTTAACATAAGGTCTTCAAGAATCATTCCCATGTGTCAATACTTCATTCCTTCTCACAGTTCAAAAATATTCCATTGTGCGTATATATCACATTTTCCTTACCATTCATCTTTTGATGAATACTTCATTTGCTTCCAACTTTTGACAATAGTGAATAATGCTGCTATGAACTTTGGTGTTGCATGTATTTGTTCATGTCCCTGCCTTTAATTCTCCTGTGTTTATACCCAGCATTGGAATTTCTGGATCATATCTTCAGCTTCCTGAAAACCTCTAAACAGTCCTACAAAATGACTACACCATTCTACATTCCCACCAACAGTGAACAGATTCATCACCTTTTAACTATGACTCTAGAGAGCTCTTTTAGGAAAACAATTAAAAACAACAACAACACTGATTTAAATATTTGACAAAACCAAAAAGACCTAAATGTTGACTACTAGTAATATATTATTAATAATATCTTTCTGAGAAATTTCACTATTGAAACTAAGACTAAGTAATCTGCTCCTTATAAGACCTTAAGAAAATCATGCCAGGTTAATAAGACTTTTTCATTCTATTTTTATTTTTTTACAGGAATCTCTTTAATGGACAAGTAGTTGGAAAAGATATGAAATGGAAATTTTTATATCATTATTCTCTAAGGTTAATGGAGATATGTAAGTATACTCTTCATATACATTTAATAATGATGATTCTTTATACAGATAAAACATTTTAGGACTTTCAAAGGTCTTTCATATCCACTGTTGACTACTTTGTGAGGGTTTAAAAAATGTACGAGTGACTCAACCATCTTATTTTTCAAAGCATAATGCTTGACTTATACAAATATGCATAAAAGGATGTCAAATCAGTGAATGAATTTGATCCACATGACAAAATTTGTCTTATAGGAAAATATTATTATGCCTTTATACACAACTAGAAACAGTTTTAGTGATTTGCCAAGGTGCCTTAAATATTTGAGGCAGAGAAAAAGACAAGATCTGTATTATCTAATATTTTGGCCTTCAGTGAACTCTAGATATAATCCTGAGGAGAGAAGAGAGATAGCCAATAAAATTCTGCAGAGATGAAACATGTTAAAGAGCACATATCTTTATCTGAACATTATTTTGATACCTGTAAGAAAGGATTGGCATATATTTCCTACATGGTTAGAGAACAACCTCATTTGTTCATTTGTTCAATTTTTCATTTTACTATCTGCTCACTCTGATGTAAGTTCGTTTTATTTTGTTTCTTTCTTTTTTTTATTTTTTATTTTTGTTTACATGGACCATTTATACTAAATTATTACAGTATTCACTCTAGGTTTTCTTTTTATCTTTTAAGTCTTGAGGAAGATGTTGAATCTTTCCTCAGCCTTTTGATGTTTTAAGTTAGGTGACAATTGAGTTGAGTTTTGAAAGATAAATGGATTTGAATATCAGTTATAAAATTGACAATTGAGTGTTCCAAATTGAGGAAATCATGTGAGCAAAGTCCTGAGGTGAGAAACTGCTGAGGATATATAGGGTTGATGGATTTGGTTGGGGAATGACATGCATAAAAAGAATCTAAATTGTTGCCAGATTATGAAGAGCCTAGAATGCCAAACAGAGGACTTCCTCCAAAGAGAAGTGGGAAGTTATCAATGGGATTTTCAGCAGGGGAATGGCAGTGTATGTCACTAAACATGTTTTTTCAAAAAAAATAATAATGAGGACATAGCCATATCTCTGCTTTAGTATGATCATTCTGTTGCTAAGAAAAATGGTGTGTGTTTGTTTATTGAAAGAAAGGACTGGAATGTGAAACCATGACAAGATCACCAGCTGAGAGACTATTTCAACAGTCCAATTAAAATTGAAAGCAAAATTACCACTTAATAGGTATAAAATTTAGGACAACTTGCTTTTCCTCTCTTAGTCTCATTTTCCTCATATTTATCTTATAATATTGTTGCTAGAATTAAGTGAGAGAATGCGTATACCATATTAGCACAATGCCACTAATAAGTGCTCAATAGGTATTTATAATTAATATTTTATATTAGGCTATGTATTAGTCAGCCAAAGGGGGGTGCTGATGCAAAATACTAGAAATTGGTTGGTTTGTATAAAGAGTATTTATTTGGGGTAGGAGCTTACAGATATCAGGCCATAAAGCATAAGTTACTTCCTTTACCAAAGTCTATTTCCACGTGTTGGAGCAAGATGGCTGCCAATGTCTGCAAGGCTTCCTGGGTTCTTCCCTTCCAGGGTCTTGCTTTTCTCTGGGTTCAGGGTTCCTCTCTTCCCAGGGCTTGTTTCTTCCTGTGCTCCTAATTCCTCCCTTCCTAGGGCTTGCTTCTCTTTCCTCTGTGGGCTTACTTCCCAGGGCTCCAGCTTAAGACTTTAGCATCAAACTCCAACATCAAAAACCCTCAACACTGTCTTTTGCCATGCCTTTTATCTGTGAGTCCCCACACACCAAGGGGTGGGGACTCAAAGCCCTACTGATGTGGTCCAATCAAAGCCCTAATCATAATTTAATCACATCCAGGTACAGAACAGTTTATAAACATAATCCAATATCTATTTTTGGAATTCATAACTATATCAAACTGCTACATGCTAATTTTTGTGAATATGTCTCCATAAAATACTTTGGTCTTTTCTCAATGAAAAGTTCTTTCAGAGCTGAGATGTCCTATTGGACAAAAGTAAAAATGCACACTCACAGAGTCTTTCTCAAAAAAGTCCTCTTAGTCTCCCTCAGCTCTGGAAGGCTTTGCTAAAAGATCTTTGTGATGGTTAAGCTATTGTGTCAACTCGGCCGGGTAATTGTGCCCAGTGGTTTAATCAAGCAAGCCCTGGGCTAACTATAATAAAAGGGCATTTATGGACTTTAGTCACCATTGACTTTACTGCAGTGGTAAATCATAGATTGCTGGTTATAATTACAGCAATCAGGGAGACTGCCATCAGCAATGAGTGACAACTTGACCCAATCAACTGAATGCCTTAAAAGGGGAAGTGATTCCAGCATTGAGAGAGAATTTCCCAGCTTGTCTTTGGACAGCCAGCGTGTCTCAGAACTCATCAAGAACCTTTACTGATTTTCATTGCAGCCCCTGGTTGCAGCCTACCTGCAGAACCTGGACTTGTGCATCCCCATGGCTACATAAGAGACTCTTATAGTATTGTATACTATTGACGGATATCTCTTGTTGCTTCTATTTCTCTAGAGAACACTGACTAACACAGTCTTATATCAAGAAGGTCTTGTTATCACCTCAAGCTTCTACTCTTTTGCATTTTGTAACCAGGAAAGCAACAAATCAATGAAAGAATAATCTGCAATGCTCATGAAACCAAGCATGAACTTCTGTTGTTTGCTCTCCTCCTCTCAATACATCAAGCATAGTATGTACTCATCCTGTAGTGTTTGCTAGACACTTAACTGTCCTGTCCCTATACCAGTTATTGTCTTGTACTTCCTTGACCCAATCTGTATATAAGGTGAAGTGGTG
This sequence comes from Dasypus novemcinctus, assembly GCF_030445035.2. Lineage (NCBI taxonomy): Eukaryota > Metazoa > Chordata > Mammalia > Cingulata > Dasypodidae > Dasypus > Dasypus novemcinctus. The sequence continues at coordinate 65,983,782 of NC_080676.1, forward strand.
GGATGGCTCTCCATTATTTACTTCATTTCCCACTTTATTAGCATTTTATGATGGAGACCAAGTAGGAGCTCTGTCATATCTCAATGAATGAAAAGGTTAAGCCTGGATCAGCTAAGTATTAGGAAAAATTTAAATGGTTGGCTTTGACAACCAAGATGATTCTATTCTGTCTTTGGATTTCTTTTGTCTTACTGGTACTCAAGGATTTCTGTAATGTTGGGCATAACATATATAATAGATGCACATGGAATTGAAAATTGGTAGTTATTTATGATGTCATCATTTATTCAGTCAAAAAAACTAAGCAACAAAGCATGACCAGATACTGTATTGAAAGATATAATGCAGTGATAAACCATATTATTTAATTCAATATATTTACTGAACACTAAGCATGTACCAGGCCCCCTGAAATATTGTGACAATTCAACCATGAATATGAAATAGTTTCTTCCCTCAAACACCTATTGTTTATGGAAAGATTCCATAGATAATAGCTTTGGCCAGTAGCAATAAATAAGTAATCTTTATGATCTTTAATTTAGGATATTTTATAGTTAAAAAGCTATATATACTTGATTCCATTTTATTTTCAGAAGATTCATTCATATGAAATATGCCTTTTCATTTTTTTGTTTCTCTTCTGGGACATTCTTATCTTTTTCACTGTTGAAAATACAGAACAGCTGTCTTTTTTTCTCTAAAGGTATTCATTTTGGTGGTTTCCTTTCAGCTCTATATGGATGAAAACTACTTGACATTTTACTGGGTTAGTCTTCATCGGTCTGGCATTGTCAATCTCTGAGATTTCCTAAATGGAGAAATGAACGAGGCAAGCAAGCACTCACCCTAAAGAATCTCAGTATACTGTAGATTCTTATGACCTCTTATTGATTGAATGCTTAAAAGAAATGCAAAATTAATTTATAAAAGCTCAGGTTTTTTAATCTCCCTTTCATGAGCTAAAACTCTGCATTTGCATACATGTTTGTAGTTGAATGAATGTTGTTTGGGAGACCTACTACATTCCTTTTAATAAAATATAATCACCTGGATTCCTTTGTTGTGAAGTAAAGTAAATATTTCTATGCTATTTAGTTCCAATTTTTATCAGAAGGATGAAAATTTATAGATTAGGATGGAAGGAAAAAGGACTGAGATTGCCTGAGTTAATATGCACTATTGTGTTGAAATTATAATTTGAAACCTTCAATATTAACCATATAACCAATAGATGCCAACCAATAGATAATCTTGAGGTATATGGGGGCTCTCTACCTGTGATTGATAGTATTTCAGTGCCTTAATTTCATAGAGTCACCTTAGGGAAAAAATAAGGTAAATTTCCAATTTGTTCTGATGTTTGTTAAATTTCTAGAGTTGGACCTACCCAATTCTCTTACCGGAGGAGTTAATGTGGGGATCTGTCCCACTTTCTAAAGAAAGCCCTCTGAAGATTGTTTCAGGGATAGAGCTGTTTGATTCCTTCCTTTAAGAAGCTTGTCTCCTGATTTCTGCCATGAAGTAGAAGGAAAATTGGATCTAAGTATGTTTTAGCAACCAATTGAATTCATGATCCCAGTTAAATTAATCCAGGTTAATATGTTTTTGTTTAATCCAACAGAGTATGGTAAATTTTGACCGATCTCAACCTATTATTAACACTATATAGCAAATTTTCCATCTATTAAATTACTTCTACTGAGTCTACTGGTATGATTTGATTTTATCAGGAAAAGCCACATCTGATTTTTGTACATATATCATCTTCTAGTTAAAGTAAGGCCAGATAGTTAACTGTAAACATCAGCACATTTCCTTTAAATTAAAGAAAATAGTTTTGTGGATGGAGTACACAAGACAGAGTATTTCTATTAAAATGTTAAGAGTTTCATCTATATTCTGGTAGAATGTCTTACCTACTTTTTTCTGCCAGAAAAATAACATTAGAGCAATTAGCCCATTTACACGGGTTTAAAAAGATCTGTGGTTTTTATTATTATTTTAAGAATTTTAAAGTGAATTAAAAACACATTTAACCACAGAACAAGAAAAAAAAATCCGTTAGAACACTTTAAACCCATCGTTTATGATTTTTGGACCTTAGCTGCAGGAAACCACAATGGGTATCTGATTTCAAAGGCATCATTCCAGCAAAGTGGCAGATTCCTTTTAAAACAAATAGATTGCTTTCTTCATATTCTGCTACCTGTTATGCACACAACATCATCTTTTTTAGATGAGATGAGCATATTTGTAGTATCTTGTTCTTTTTTCTTCTAGCTGAATTTGAGTATTTCCTGTCTAAGGCAGGGTATGGACTTTTCCAGCATTTGGAAAAACCTTTCTTCTTCACATGATAAAGAAGCTCATGAGACTCTGTTTTGTCTTTGCCTCCTGTTCCATTTTGTTTCTGTACAGACCAAGTACACTGCTAAAGGTTAATGAGAACACAGATGTGTCGCCATCAAAAATGCCGCTCCTAGAAATATATTTTACAAAGGTCAAAAGACTTTTTAAAAGGGAAAATAAGTTTTCCTTGTGGATTTATCTGGACAGTATTTCCTCTGAACTAAATTGTTACGCTTTTTTTTCCTACTAGATATCTTTCTTACTCATTTCTACTATAAAGTAATACTTCATTGGACTTTCCTTAATGCATTTTTTATCTAGAAGAGTCATTATTAAAAAATAGAGGCAATACGTGTGAGAACAATCTTTTGAGGCTAACTTTTTTTTCTTGCCCCTAAATGATATTTCAGTTTCCTTTTTGCCACCTGAAGGAGAGAATTTTCTGGAAATTTCTCTGACAGCCACTATCCAGATTTAGTTATAGAAAGAAGTTGATGACCTTTAGAAAATCATGATCATGGGCTGGTATGTGCAACAGTAGCGGCAACCAGTCATATTGTAATAAAAATCAATACTCCTTATAATGTTAATAATAGACAAATATATTAACCCATTATGTGCTGTCATGGTATTAAATGCTCTTCATACATGATTTCCACTAACTATATTCTTAATCATAGGAAGTAAGTATACTATCTATCTTTCCATTTTATAGATGAGGAATGTGGGAATCAAAGAAAGAAGTAATAATAGCAATGAACATTTATCCAGTACTTATTATTTGTCAGATTCTAATTAAGAGCATAATCATATTAATTCATTTAATCGACAATAAAACTCAATGAGTAGGTAATATTATTAGCCCTAATTTTTCAATGAGGAAATGGGGGCGCAGAGCAATTAATTAATTGCTCAGTCTTAGCTAATGGAAGTGCAGTTTTTATTACTGAACAGTCTGGTTCCTCAGGCTTTCCTCTTCCCACTACCTTGTCCTGCCTATGACCTCTCAACTCAGTCAATTACCCAGAAATTTATGACTGGTTAGTGGCAGGGCTGGGTCTTGATTTCAAAGTCTGTGATCTTTTTTTTTTTTAAAGATTTATTTTTTATTTATTTCTCTCCCCTTCCCCTGCCCCCTCACCCAGTTGTCTGTTCTCTGTGTCCATTCACTGTGTGTTCTTCTGTGACCGCTTCTATCTTTTCCAGTGGCACCGGGAATCTGTTTCTTTGTGTTGCGGCATCTTGTCGTGTCAGCTCTCCGTGTATGTGGCGCCATTCCTGGGCAGGCTGCACTTTCTTTTGCGCTGGGCGACTCTCCTTACGGGGTGCACTCCTTGTGCGTGGGGCTCCCCTACACGGGGGCACCCTTGCGAGGCACGGCACTCCTTGCGCGCATCAGCACTGTGCATGGGGGTTTGAACCGCGGACCTCCCATCAAAGTCTGTGATTTTAATTGCTACATTTCATTTTACTGTCTCTTGTTTACCAAGTACAATCTGTGCAAAGCCCTGGGGTTTTGTTTGTACACAGGGTGGTAAAGGAGTGTACAGAGACAATCTCTGCCCCTATGAATTTCACTCTTTGGAAGGGAAACTGCTTACTGTCCAGCGAAAGGGCCTATCAACCCAACTAACACCAGAATGGCTTCTCTAATATCCAACAGGTGTCCATTCGTATTGAGGACTCTCCTAAATAAATAGAGTGATTAGGTTTTTCTCTTCTATGACTCATGTAACTTTGACTATTGAATGAGCCAAGGGGTCTCCCACTTCAGGATATTTGAGAGTTTCTTTCTTACAAAAACTGTTATAATCAGTAAGAGGTGAGCGATGTAGAGCCAGAGGTTTCTGCCTTCACTAAGAAGACAGAAATATTTGGCTGATGCTGACAGTAAAGACAGCAAAGCTCCCATGGGGAGAAATGCCCCAGCTTGAAAGGGCTCAGCACCCTGCTCTTCTAGGTGAGAAAACGACGGAGTGGCATGCAGCAATTAACGACAATGAGCCCAACCTCTAATTCAGAATGTTATGGTCCCCACATATTCTCTGTAAATCGGATGCAGTATTGTTAGTAGATGGCTCTGGTTTCTGGGTTTCTAGATTCTGGGTTTATGTTGCATAGAAGAATTTAAAGACATGCCATAGGGTAGGCAAGGGAGTAAAGAGTTAATTTAAGAAATAAGAACATGAGAAAAATATACTGACCTTTGCACAGACCCTGGTGGGGCCCCAGGTCAGGCCTTTTTAAAATCTTTCCCCCTCTTGCTTCATAATATTCGGGTGGGGTCTCAGCTGTTTGCTGCTCTGATTGGTTGCCCCACCTGTCATTTCTCAGGGGGCCAATGGTGAGACATTTTGAGGGTATCTGGGACTTTCCTTTGACCCTGAATGGGATTCCCATTCCAAATGAGATTCTTGTGGCCCAGGATCCTTCAGGAGGTTTCTGAGCAGGGTCTCAGAGCAGGGTCTCATGGCCACGTGTTCTGTTGGCTGTGTTTTCTGTCGGCCATGTGTCTGCTGGTCATGTTGTTTGACATCCATGTTGTCTGCTGGGCACACCTGTGATGCAAGTCTTCCTTTCCCTATACTAACCTGCCTCAGTATCCTGTACGAAATATCATTTCTTTCTGGAGATTAAAAAAAAAAAATGTTTAGAACAAAATGACTGTGTTATATTAGAGACTTCATTTCATGCAAATAATTGTAACTAATTATTATACAAATGTAAATATGATGATGGATATACTTACTGAAACAATTTCCAGCCAAAAGAAGCTATTATTTGTAAAATTCACAAGTAATCCTGTTCTTCCTGGCAGGGTTTACTTTCTAATGTCAGTATGAAATGAGCCAGGGTATTTTTAACCTAAATCTTGGAGTTTCATTTATATACTAGGACAGTGGAAAGAGCTCTGTACTGAGTCTGGAGATGTGATTAAAAGTTCTTGTACTGTTGCCATTTGCTGTGTGACCCTGAGTTAACCATATCGGTCTAATAGTCTCTTCTAATAATAATGTATTGTGATTCCTCAAGATACAAGTTTCACATTCTTGCTTCTAACTTTGATACCAAATCTGCTATTTCTCTTCTTTCCCAGAATATCATATTCCTATCTAAGGGATCATCACCATGCAATGAAAACTTGAATTTCATAAAGAAAACAGTCTAAGGTTGAAATAACATTTTTTTGTGTTGTAAAGAGTCTCAAGAGATATACTGCCTATTTAACAAATGGTCTTGGAAGCTTAGATGGCAGACGAGTAGATCAAAGTGGGTGATTTCATTTGATTCAATTTACTTATCTTCCCTTTAGACAATTTTATTTACTCTGGATAAATTCTCCTTAATAAATAAGCCATACCTCCCTGCTTAACACTCTGTTATACTGGACAAATCTTTGCGCCTCACTTCCCTTTCTGCAAAATGAGGATAATATCTTCCTAACAAAATTTTTATGAATGCTAAATGAGTATTTATCTAAGAATATTTGAAGAGTATTAAATATTTTTAAATTTAAGGAATGAAGATAGTGATAGTGACAATTTCCAAGAAATAAACTGAAGATTTTGGGGAGATACAGTAACTCCTTCAGGTGTTTGTGCTTAAATGTCCATACCAGCAGTTTTGAAATTAGGCAGCTTCCAAATTTGGGGAATTTATACCTTAATTTGGAACTTCAACCAAGATTTGCCTTAACAAGAAGCATTTATCCACCTGAATATGATCTATTTACTTAATGAACATTTAATAGCATTACTACAACTGCTACCACTATCACTAAATAATAGTATTTTTAATAATGTCAGTATCATGATACTTCAAGAATGACCACCTCCCTGAAATTGATTATATATGATGAAATAAAAGTATGGCCATTATAGTGAGCCATGTTTATTATCCATACATTTTCCTGGGAATTTTGCAAAGTGTGGTAGAATAGTTATTTCCTCCACGCAAAGATGTCAAGAGTGACTCAGAACTAATATATACCTACATTGGTTTGGGAGAGATAGAGAAGAAATCTAGGCATATACAGGGAGAGAACTCCCTTTCTTGTTTGAAATGAAACTGCTTTACCTTTAAAAGGAGAATCAAACCAAAAGAAAACCTGACTCCTAAAGGGAGTTTAGCTCAGAAGCCTAAAGTGTTTCACTGACTTTCCTGCCCAGGAATCCCATTATTTAAAGTAATTAGGGTTGAGCCATAGTACTCCAGGATTATTATTTTCACAGTCCAACTTTTCCAAATCCCAATGCTTCAGAGTCGTATACAGGCACGTATAGCGTGAGCCAGTTGCTTGCTTGGTTACCCTAGCAATCAGGTCACAATCCAGGATTTGGCAACTGTCTTCATGAATGACCTTTACAACTGAAACATGTGACTTCAGTTTCAGTAGCTTTGAGGAGTATATAAAGCTAACAAGATTAAGGATATTAAAGGTATTAAATAAGGAACTAATTCTTGCCAATTCTCTTCTAAAGGATAACTGGATGAAGAACTGACATTTGGCTACTCCAGGGTTTGTGCCTGGAGCCAGTAAAGGTACTTTACCAGGATTAAGCAATGCTGACAAGCACATAGGACTGGAATCTGCTATGGATTGATAAATTAGGATTCAGCTCAAAAGAAAAGGTGCATAGAAAAATTTACAGACAGATTAAAGACAGGGATAAAAAGTCTTCAGCTAATGACTGCTAAGCAAAAGTATCTGAGGGTATTCCATTTTTAAAAATGAAATGCTTTGGTCTCAAAAATTTTTGGAACCTCTTTCAAATGTAAACTAATTCAGCCTTATAAAAATTGAAAATGTCATCAGAAGGTAGGAGAGTTTGTTCATTATATGAAAAACTGTAGGTATGGGATGACTTGTGAAGCAGGCTAGTAAGATAAATAATCAATAGATGGATCTGCATCCTGGCAGAGGGTCCATGTGAACATCAATAACCCCTAAAACAGCTGCTGGAAAACCCACCCCAAGATTCTGCCATCCAAAACAAGACTTCCTCTGGAAGCCTGGAGAAGCCCTGCATATTCACCAAGGACTTGATCATTGGGCCCTCATGGGGGATTGATTGGGGGAGAGAGTAATCAATCAAAACAGCAAACAACTGGAACTCCTCCCCTGCCATTAGCAAAGTGTTAGAATACTTAATGTTCAAAAGGAAGGCACAAGGCCTGAACATGCTCTCTCACCTTTGAACCCCTGTTCCTGCCTTCTGCACCCTACTCTCACCATTTTCCCTTTGCCATGATGGCCACACAAGTAAAACCTGGGCATTTATAATCTATAATGGGAAATTGTTGACTGTAAATCAGCCTGCTTTATCACTTTAAAGCCCCTTCCTCTCCACCTGGGACCCATGATTTCTTATTTTCTCCCATTTCTCATCCCTCCCTACCTGAATAAATTACTGGAGTAACTGACCTGACATGCTTTTGAAATTCATTTCTGCAGCATAGTCAAGACAAAATGCGGTAACACTTGTCTTAAGTTTATGTGGGACAGAACCATCAGAGCTTAGGGAGATATACCGTAGATAGTAAGTGGCCAGATAATGACTCTTATAATGAAGATTTTTAAGAGAAAGTGATTCTGACTCAGCAGATTATCACTGTTGACTCTGGTATTCAACTAGATAGCACATGCCAGGATCGTCCATAAAAGGTACTTGTTCCCCAAACTAGAAAATTCAAGGTTATCCTTTGTTCTTCTGTCTCTATTTCCAAATCCAGAGGGCAAAATTATGCTTGACTATATTCCAGGAATTCTCTTCCTCTCTATTCTTGCCTTCATTTATTAATTTGAGAAAAATCATCATTTCTTACCCAGACTTTTGTGGGGGAAATAAACCAAAAAACAGATCTCTTTCCTTTTTCAGATTTCTTTTTTCTCATTCTGTCTTCTACTCTTTCTCCATAGCAATCTTCAAAAAAAGTAAATTTGATCCCCCTTTTTTTATGTGTAGAAACCTCTTTTGCATTCTCATTGCTTACTAGATAAAACTCAAGCACTTCAGCATGTGATTATTTTTCTTTTCCTCTCAACTTATCTCTCCAGGTCCATCTGCTGCCACTCTGTCCACTATCTTTCAAATGCATCAGGTTCCTCAAACACCCTCTCTTTTGCCACATGCCATTGTTTTTGTTTGGAATGTTCTTCCTCATTTCTATGCTTAGTAATTACAGTCCTCATCAGGCTTCAAAATCAACCTCCAATATCACATTTCTGAAGCGTCCCTGAAATAGGCTTCCAAAATTATTAGTTTTCTGCACTCTATAATGAAGTTCACTTTTCAAAGTACAACTCAAAATCCAATTCTAAAAATTTTGATACTCAAGTCTTGCCACTGAGCCTAATATTTTTTAATTTATCACTCCTTTAAGATAATTAAAACTGCATGAATTCTCATGTAGAACACAAGTAACTTTAGGAGGACTGATGCATTAATTGGAATTTATCTAATACTTTGCAGTTCATAATACATTTAGATTTATTCATTTTCAAATTAGGAAGACAAATATTTATTATCAATAAAATTTGAGTAAGAAAGATTGCCTCGCTGATTTTGTTTGTCTTCAGCTAAATGTTTTCATAAACAACTTTTTTCCTTTATTAGATTTGTGGGTTTACAGAGAAATCAGGCAAAAGGTACAGGATTTCTACATACGACCCCATTAACAACAACTTGCATTGGTGTGGAACATTTGTTACAATAGATTATAGCACATTTTTTAGTTGTACTATTAATTAAAGTCCATGTTTTAACTTAAACATCATTGTGTAGTATAGTTCCATGGTTTTAAATGTTTTTATTCTGTTACCATATATACAATCTAAAGTTTCTTCTTTTAATCACATTTAGATATATCTTTTAGTGTTGTTAATTGCATTCACAGTGCTTCACTACCATCAGCACCATGCATTACCAAAAATTTTCCATCATTCTGAATAGGAACTATGTACATTATAAGCCTTAACTTCCCATTCTCTACCTCTATCCCATCCCATAGTAACCTATATTCTAGGTTCTGACTCTATCAGTTTGCTTATCATAATTGTTTCTAATCAGAAAGCTCATACAATATTGGTCATTTTTTGTCTGGCTTATTTAGTCAACATGTCTTCAAGATTCATCCAAGTTTTCACATGCATCAAGACTGCATTCCTTTTTATGGCTGAATAATGTTCCATTGTGTGTATAAACCATATTTTTTTTTATCCATTCATTGGTTGATGGATCCTTGATTACTTCCATCTTCTGGCAGTTGTAATGATGTTGCTATGAACATCAATGTCCAAATATCTGGTCAAGTCCTTGATTTCAATTTTTTGGGGTGTATACCAAGTAGTGGGATTGCCAGGTCATAAGATATTTTAATACTTTGCTTTCTAAGGAGCTGCCAAACTTTCTTCCACAGTGGCTGTAACATTTGCATTGCCACCAGCAATGAATGAGTGTCCAGATTGCTCCACATTCTTTCCAGAACTTGTTTATAGCAACCATACTAAAGGGTGTGAAACGGTATCTCATTGTGGTTTTGAATTGCAATTCCCTAATGACTAATGAAGTTGAGCATCTTTTCATGTGCTTTCTAGCCATTTGTATATCTTCTTTAGAGAGATGTCCCTTTTGCCCATTTTTTAATTGGTTTGCTTGTCTTTTTGTTGTTAAGTTGAAGGATTTCTTTATATATTCTAGATATTAAGCCTTTATTAGAAACACAATTTTCAAATATTTGTTCGCATTATGTAGGTTGTACTTTTACTTTCGTGATAAAGTCCTTTAAGGCCCAAATGTTTGTAATTTTGATGAGGTCTCATTTATCTATTTTTTCTTTTGTTGCTTGTGCTTTGGGTGTAAAATCTAAAAACCCATACCTAACACAAGGTCCTGAAGATGCATCCTTTTTCTCTTCTGGGAGTTTGATAGTTCTAGCTTTTATATTTTGAGTTGATTTTTGTATATAGTGTAAGGTAAGGTCCTCATTCTTTTTTATGCAAATAGAGCCAGGTTTCCCAGTCCAGCACCATTTATTGAAGAGACCATTCTTTCCCAATTGAGTGGTCTTTGTCATCTTGTCAAAACTCCAGTTGGCCATAAATGTGAGGGTTGATTTCTGAGCTCTCAGTTGGGTTCCATTGGTCAATATCTCTGTTCTTGTGCCAGTATCATGCTGTTTTGATTACTGTGGCTTTGTAATAAGTTTAAAGATTGGGAAGTGTGAGCCCTCCAACTTCATTCTTCCTTTTTAAGATGGCATTGGTTATTGGGGATCCCTTACCTTTCCATATAAATTTTATGATTGACTTTTCCATTTCTGCAAAGAAGGTTGTTGGAATTTTGATAGATATTGCATTGAATCTATAAATTGCTTTTGATAGCATTGATATTTTAAAGATATTTAATCTTCCAATCCCTAAATATGGAATATCCTTCCATTTATTTAGAACTTCTGTAATTTCTTGTAGCAATGTTTTTTGGTTTTCTGTGTAAAATTTCTGTATGTCCTTAGTTAGATTTACTCTTAGATATTTGATTCTTTGAGTTGTTACTGGGAATGGAATTTTTTTTCTTGATTCTTCCTTCCAATTGTTCATTGTTTTGTTTTTATAAAAAGGACTGATTTTGAGTTTTTGATTTTGTACCTGCTATTTTTCCTAATTCATTTATTAGCTCTAGGAGCCTTGTTTTGTTGTGGATTTTTTGGATATTCTGTATATCAGATCATATCATCTGCAAATAAGGAATATTTACTTCTTCCTTTCTAATTTGGATGACTTTTATTTCTTTTTCTTGCCTAATTGTTCTGCCAAGCATTTCCAGTACAGTGGTGATAACAGTGGAGACAGTGGGCATCCTTGTCTTGTTCCTGATCTTAGAGGGAAAGCTTTCAGTCATTCATTATTAAACAGATATTAGCTTTGGACTTTTCCTCTATGCCCTTATTATATTGAGGAAATTTCTTTCTAATCCTAGTGTTATAAGTGTTTTTATCAGAAGGGCTGCTAGATTTTTTCAAAAGCCTTTTTGCATCAATTGAGATGATCTTGTTTAACTTTTTCATTTCATTCTGTTCATGTGTTGTATTACATTAATTGATTTTCTTATGTTGAACCAAACTTGCATACTAGGGATACATTCCACTTGATCCTGGTGTATCATTTTTAAAATATGCTGTTAGATACAGATGCTGGTATTTTGTTGAGTGTTTCTACGTCTATATCCACAAGAGATATTGGGCTGTGCTTTATCTGGCTTTGGTATGAGGGTGATGTTGGCCTCGTGGAATGAATTAGGGAGTGTTCCTTCCTCTTCAGTTTTTTTGGAAGTGTTTGAGTAGAATTGGAGTGTGTCTTTTGGAATGTTTGATAGAATTCCCTTATGAAGCTATTTGTTCCTGGGCTTTTCTTTGTTGGTGGTTTGTGATTAATGATTCAATATCTTTACTAGTAGCTGGTTTGTTGAAATCTTCAATTTTTTTCTTGAGTCAATGTAGTTAGTTTGTGTGTCTCTAAGAATTTATCCATTTCATCAAGGTTATTTCATTTGTTGGCATATATTTTTTCATAGTATCCTCTTTTTTTTTTTTTGTATCCTCCTAAAGTCCCTTTTATTTTAGCAGGGTTGGTAGTAATGGTCACCTTTAAATTTCTGAATTTTTGTTATTTCTGTTCTCTCTCTGTTTTTCTTTGTTAATCTAGCTAATGATTTGTCACTTTTATTAATCTTTTCAGATACAAACTTTTGGTTTTATTGATTTTCTCTTTTTTTGTTGTTACTGTTTGTTTGTTTTTCATTTCCTTTCTTCTTATAGCTTTGAATTTAGTTTGGTCTTCTTTTTCTAGTTCTTCCAATTGTGAAGTTAGGTCTCATTTGAAGTCTTTCTACTTTTATGATATAAGCATTTAGAATTATATATCCCCCCCCCCCCAGCACTGCCTTCACTGCATCCTGCAAGTTTTGATATGTTATAATTTCATTTTCATTCACCTTGGATATTTCCTAATTTTGCTTCTGAATTCCTCCTTAAACCTTTGGATTCTTAAGAGTATGTTGTTTTATTTCCATATATTTGTGAATTTTTCATTTCTTCCTCTGTTATTGATTTCTAGCTTCATTCCACTGTAGTCAGAGAATATAAATTGTATGATTTCAATATTTTTTAATTTATTGAAACTTGTTTTGTGACCTACCACATCACATATCTTAAAGAATGATCTATGTGCACTTGAGAAGAATGTGTATTCTGTTCTAACTGAGTGACATGTTCTATATATGTCTGTGAGATCTAAAAGGTTTACAGTATCATTTAAGTCTTATATATGCTTATTGGTATTCCAACTAGATGTTCTATCCATTATATGAAAGGAAAGTCCTGGTGCTTTTCGAAGGAATTCTTGATGAAGGGATTCTGTTCTAGAGAGCCTTGTTATAATTTCCTGTGACAGCTATGCCACATGTCATGACAGGGCCTTACCTTATTTTACTACAAAAATGATGACCTACTTTAGTTCCCTGTCATGTATTTTGACAGTGACTGAACTGTCTCTCTTTCCTCTCTTCTTTCTTGCCTATTGCTCTCTTTCTCTGAACTAAGTTCTGGAGGGATGTGTCCAAGGCTGTATTTTTATCTATCTATCTATCTATCTATCTATCTATCTATCTATCTATCATCTATCTATCATCTATCTATCCATCTATCACCTGCCTAATAGTGCCTTAGATACATCTTCTGGTCCTTAGTTTCTCCATTTGTAAAATGAGTGTGTGTTAGCCAGATATATTCAAAAGTCTTATCTAAGCCTTATATTTTCAGTTCCTGAATCAATTTTCTAGGATGTCATTTAAATAATATCAAGCTTATGTTTACCATGAGAATCTGAACAATTTGTTACTACAGGTCTACCAATTTCTATCCTAATCATCTTTCAACAATATCACATTGCCTTTCTGATATGTGTTGGTAAAACCTTCTCTTCTGGTAAGTAACCAGAAATTGTTCTTTATTTAACACTTAAGGAAATAGTGTTCAACAATCATGTTGCTATTTTTCATCCTCCTGACCTTTTGATTTTATGCTAAGTGATTTCTGGGAAGTGAATCTTACCACATCAGATACATTATTTTTTCCAAAAGTCATTAACTTGTTCTACCTTCTAAATTCATCACGGCTCACAGGTGCAGCAGCCCCTTGAGGAATTGCTAAATGTCTCAGACATTTCAGAGATGTTCTGGGTCAAATTACCATTTAGAAAGAGGACACTTAAATTAGAGGTGAATAAAAGAGTTGAAAATCAACTGATTTACTCCCAGAAGGAAGCAAGAATGTCTCAATTATGTGCAGTATCAGGTCAGACTTCTCTGGAGATTTTACAGTGATAAATGCTTCCAGTGTCCCTGAAAATCCAAACCTTTATGGATGACCTAATTTAGTTTTAAAAATAATTGCTGTAAAGGGCACCATTCACCTAACATCAGACTAAAGCATATGCCTTTTAAAATTCATTAGTGCATTTAATTCACTTTGAAAGCAGACTACTTATCTATTATTGTACCTTGATTTCTTCATTTTGTTTTCCTGATTCAGATCCTATTCACCTTTTCAGGTCATGAAATCTTCCCCAATTATGGGTGTTCCCTCCCTCTCAGAAAACCAAATGCCCTTTTGCTATGCCACTTATCTTTTCTTTTGAATGAGAATGAATTATACTTCTTTATTTTCTCCCCCTGTACTTTGTAATATACTTTATGCAAGATACTATACTGATTTCCTTATCTATCCCCAGAAGCCAACATGGGTCCTGGAACACTGTAGGATTTCAACAGATGTTTAAATCGTATTTAACACAAGCTGAAACATGTTTTGTTCTACTCACTGTGCCACCAAGTGTCATCCTTGGAAACGTATGGGTGAATGGTAATTATAAAAATAAATGTTTTCTTAAAATCGGTGCCAGGAAATTCCAAATTGTTCTATTTATGTGCAAAGAAATAGAAATTATCAGTTTCGAGTTGGGGTCTAAAAAAAGAAAGTCAGATGACTTTGTATATGAGGAAAACAAAATCCACAAATCATTGAAATCACTCAACCGAAACACAAACAGGAGTGGGCTGTTAGATATTTACATTAGACTTAGCATTCATTTTTAAATGAGGGACTAGTGTTAGCTCAGTTTCCAAAAAGTGATAATTTACCAGCAAACGGTCATGTTTGTCTGCATGGCAACAGGCTTAGCAATGCTGAAAAGAGGGACCAAACAAAGAGAAGTGAACAAATTACCCAAGATGTCAACCCAGCCTATTTATTTGGCACTTTTTGACTTCCTCAACAAATAAAGGCACAAAAGCTGAGTTAGGTCAGTCATTTTTCTTGGTTTTTGTCTTGAGCAATTTACTCCACTCACAAGCAAAAGAATGAGAGTTGGCTTTTCCAACTTGTGTGAAAGAACTTAACAAAATGAGGCAAATCCATAAACCATCAGCTGAAATCATTAGCTTTCACAATGAACCCTGATGGAATTTAAGTAAAATCTGTGTTCTCAAAGGATGCCCTATATTGCACGTGCAATTTTACATCTGCCAATAAAAATGCCTACTGAACTAAAAGCAAAGAAATGCAGAGATGGGAATGATGATCTACCATATTTCTTCAGATTATAAATTTTGTATGTGGGCTTAAAAGAACATCAAAATGAAGAGTAAATGAAATACACAATAGTCCCATATTATCAGAGACTATAATTAGAAGAAATTCAAAATGTTCTATCATCTGTCTCATAAACACCCAAGTGTTTTCAGTTTCACTTGAATAACTGCAAGGGCAGGAAACTAACTCATTACCTTCTAGGACAGTCTATGCTATCTTTAAGAGACTTTATTAGAATACTTTGTCTATATCTGTTACCTTGAAATTTCTAGTCATGGTGCAATTGTATTTCTTATGACCACAAAGCATCTATTCTGTCCAACTGAAAATTTTTCCAATAGAAGAAACTTACACATCTCATCTTCTCCCGGCTGAATACCCTTACATTCTTCAACAGCTTCTCTTATGTGACATCCTTCACTACTATTGTTTTCTCCTATTTCACATGCTAAAGTATAGGTTTATAAAGCTTAGACAAATACAACATATTTTTTTCCAAGGTTCATTTCCTTGTTTGCCTTATTCATTGATGTTTCTTAATAAAATATATGAATAATTAATGCAAAATACTTTTGCAAAGATAAGAATACAAAATGTTTAAGGATTACTCCAATGAAAAATATTCATAATTCATATAAAATAATAAAGGATTATATAAAATAAGTACAGAAACATTTATTATGGCTAAGAAGTCTAATTATTATAAAGATTTCAATTTTTCCAAATTAATTTATAGAGTTATGCAATTTCACTTCTAAACTCATTATGATTTTTTTTGAAATCTATAATGAAACAATAAAAGTCATTTGGTAAGAATATCAATCCGTATTATCAAGGGAACAATGGACATAAATTCAAATATATTTTTATAAATTAAAACATATAATACTGAGCAAACAGATTTAAAAAATAGAAAATAGACCATAGAATAGACCCCGCATGAATTTAATATATTTGAGGAGGCATTTGCAAATCAATGGAGTGCTTGCAGGTTATTTAATAAGTCTGGAATAAATACTTAGAAAATTTTCAAAGTTATTTAACTTCTCAAGATATACCAAAAATATATGACTTGATTAGAAAGCTAGACACATAATAAGGAAATATAATAAATTTTGTAAAATAATATTTTGTAAGTTTTAAGATGAGAAAAAAATTACAAAAGTACTTGCCAACTTCCTCCTTACTAGGACCAATTAATATTATGGATCAGTAATGGACTGTGATAAGATTATGTGAAATTTTAAGATGATTGATGCCTCTGTGTACTATTGTGATGGAGAGCAGGAGAATCAATATCCTTAGGGTCAAAATAATAAATATGCATTGATGTCTATCCCATGTAAAACACATTATTTTTTTCTTTACTTATGGGAATTTTGGAAAACACATTCTCAATATCAATGTTGCAAGCCACGTACAGATTCTGTCTGGACTTGTTCCAGTAAGGATCCACATCTGACACAATAATTGCCATTGGTCTTACCATTTGGTTAGAGTAACCATATTTCTCTGTCATGCCATGACACGACCCATCTGAGCTTTACAAGCATCCTGCAGCTGAACTGAATGGGGGATTACCAACCCAACATATTTTATATCTTTGGTAATGACACTAATCTCTGTAGTTCTTCCTGGGATGTAATATTATTTTTGACTTACTATCTTGCTGTTGAAAGTAGCTTTTTCACTTGGCTCTTCTTATCAAAATATCTCTTACCCCGCAGTCAGGAGAACCAACATGAGAGATCTGCCAGCTGCTAACTATAGGCACTTGGGATGACAGAAAGGACCAGAGGATGTATCTGTAGAGCTGTTACACAAACAGTGAGGTGTAGTTGGACAGCAATCCCTTTATCACCTGACCTCCATAAGTTCTCATTCTAACAAAGGGGGCACAATGGCAATCCCAAACCTATGGGTTCCATCCAATATCAGTTTACATTCTATATCAAACTGCCCTAGAAAAATATGGTTATTTCCTCTTCTCCAGTCAACTGTTACTTTTTAAAGTGACATAGGTTTCTTTGAGAAAGGGTTGGGGGAATATTTATTTTATATACATGAGGTGCCATTGCAGATCTTTCCTCAAAAAAAACTTATCTTCCTTTATACTTGATGGGCTATAAGTCTGAGACTTGACTCATAACAGGAAACTGGATGAGGGATCATTATTTTCCTTTGAAGTGCCTATCGTCAGCTTTTTGCTCAACAACATTTGACTTTTTCTGGCTATAAAATTACAGTCCATCTATCTCATCTCTAGGATCACTACTGTCCATTAGTCATTATCACAGATCCCTAAGGTTCTAGATACCCTGGTTGCCACACCAACTTTATAGTTCTATAAACAGCTTACTTCTGTTGGCTTCTGCTATTCCACATCCAGTTATACCTACTGAAATTAAGGATTCCAGCTCCATGTACCCTCTGCTACAGTCAACCCTGGTGGAAGAAGCACAGTAAGCATGGACATTCTCAATAAAGCAATAAAGCCAATGCCTCCCTCACTGTGTACTCCTTTTTGCCTTGGTGAATAGTTTTTGTCCTTTGGGCCTACACACATCTTTCCTAAAGCAGTTAGGCCATCTCCACCTCATTTACTGTTTCTCATTGCATCCAAGCTCTAATGAGCTACTCCAGCAGTGTTTTAGGATTGGCTCTAATTTCTATGTGTCAACTTAGCTAAGCAGGAATGTCTAGTTGATTGATCAAAACACTAGTTTGGATGTTGCTGTGGAGGTATTTTGTAGATGTGATTAAATTTGTAATTTGTGTGGAGAGGAGAAAGAAGGTAGTGAAGAACATTATTACAATGGTGCCTCACAGAAACACAGGTTGAGGGCACAACAGAAACTTTCAGCAAATCACTTACACAGTCCAGAAAAGCAGAGGAAGAAGTCCCCACCTCCTGAAGTGGCTGGAAAATCCTCAGGGTCAGGTTCCATAGATGGCAGCTAGGCTTGCTCCACTTTAGGCTGGAGGAGAGAAACCAATCTATACTGAGTGGTTTTCATTCCTCTGAGGAGACGGGGCCCTATCCATGAGATTTCTGTTCTGATAAGCATCTGAGGCCATGTGCTCCAGGTTTTGGGATTAAGGTCTGGCAGGGATTTTTTCATTAGACTTAATCTATCCCCTGATTGTGGAATAATACAGAATAGGAAAGGAGATGGGGGTAGCAGAAGGTCAGAGGATGGTCTCTTGGCATTTGTCTGTGACTTCCCCAGAGAAGGAGGTAGGGATAGCTGAGGTTGGGTGATGACCACTTAATAGGTATCTGTGATTTCCCTTACAGTACTCATCTAATCTGTTGAAGACCTTAAAAGCAAAAACATAGGCATAGGTTTCCCAGGGAAGAAGAAATGTAGAAAAAGTCTAAAATAGATTATTTGTATAATTTTATAGGAAAATATTAAAAGCAAATTTAATGCAGAGAAAACATATTAAAACAATAAAATAAATAAAAACACTTCCAAAACCTATATGATGAATGGGGTGAATGAGTTTGGAGGACACACATTTTCTTACACCACTGGTGATGGTATAAATTGGGAAATCTTTTTAGAGAAACTTTAGGCTGTAAATATTTTTTTTAAAATGTAAGCATGTATATCATTTAACTTAGAACATTTTCACTCTCAGGAATTGGTCCCAGTGATATTTTTTCACAGAGCATATATGTTCAAGAAGGTTTATTTTACCATTGTTTATAATAATAAAAAGCAGAAACACTATTGAACATTAATAGGAAATACGTTGGATCAAGTGTCTTTGGTAGATCTAGATGTACTGACAGAGAATTATCCTCATGCTCAAAGTGACACACAACAAGTAATAAAATGATATTATACTTTTTTCCTTATTAAAGATAAAGAGTATGTGTGCCTCACCTCTGTGCCTTCGAGTTGAAGAGACTACCAGAGTAAATCCAGAGTAAATGAAAACAGCTTTCTAGGTGTGCAAATAACACTGGATTATGAGACAGGAAGCCTGGATGCTAACTCCAGTTCTGCTTTGGGCACATTTTCTCCCATTTTTAGGTCATCATTTATTTCTGTGTAAAGTTAGGTGGTTAAAATGAAGTTTAGGAATTGAAATTATGACCTGAAGGAAAAATATGACCTACCTAACACAGGGTATGGATCGCCTGATATTTTTAGAAAATTTTACAATGCTAGTTTTCTAATATAACTCACATGATATGGGGGCCAGTACTGATTAATCATTTATGTCTTAAATTGCTATTTCTGGAATGTGAGAGGAAGGGGAAAGAACTGTTAAGGCTTTCCTTTGGGATTGCCATTTCTGCAATGGGAGATGTGTTTTTATCTCTTAATGCCAAGACTGATACAACTTGTCATACAATAACAGATTGAAAATGCCTCTTTGCTCCGTAATACAAGTAGAATACTGATTTTACAATGAAGAGGCAAATAGGCAGTGGTCAGATTAGAGAAGTAAAGAACCACACATCCCAAATGGTTACAGTCAAATGTCATTAAATATTGATTACAAATGTCCATTTGTAATTTGGACAGTAAATTATGGAAAGGGCTAAAATATAATTTATCAGATATCATAATAACATAATCTCAGACAGATTTTTAAAATTGTCTTTCTCTGTCATATAAAGTTAAAAAAATGCCAAAGGCTTTCCTAATAATCTTTAGCCTAAGTAGGAGAGTAGATTAATTTTGGACATTTCTATAGCATCTTAAATTTTCAGAATTTTAGAAAATTTAGCATCAGGGATACTATTGTGCCCCTTAAAATCTCAGATATTTCTGAGGGTCAAAAAGTCAAAGACTTAAAGGAACAGCTTGCTCTCTGTATTTACTTTTTTGATCTTGCTTGCTTGGAATACAAGTACAGATTCGGATTACTTTTGAACCAGCTCTCATCAATTTCACAGCCTCCTGCTCTGGCATGTCTAAAGAAGGTGGTTTTAATAGTTACAAAGAGCAAGTCATACAGATAATCATCTAAGACTTATTCCTGAAATGCATTTGGGGATATTGGGTATGAATTTGCAAAAATTTTAATCCATGTTAAAATTAATTTTTTAAAAATTGTCTAACTCTTGCTCTTTTTAGAGATGCCTTTCTCATTTCTTTAAAGTACAATTTGGAGAACAGATATCTTTCATATTTTTGGAAATAATTTCAAAATAGAAACAATAAAAAGAATATTTACATAAAAATGACTTAAATTCACCTATTATTAATGTTTTATCCCATTTGCTTTATCATTCTCTTTCCTTCCCTCTCTCTCTGCCCTCTCTACTTTCTCCTGGAATAGAGCTTTATATTCCTGCTCAAGCTGACCGTATTTATTAGTGTGGAGGCAATGAAGGGAGGCGGGGTTATTTCTTGAAGAGAACAAACATCATCTTGCAAAATACATGGCTCAAGTGTATTATTCCAGGGAGGGATAAGCAACACCCTGGGGAAATTGCTTCTGCTAGGTGCGGTGCCAATGGCAATCAGGAAGTTTGAGGTCTAAGGCTCATCTGATTGAATGTCCCCAACCCAGGCCTTGTCTCATTCTTTTCCTTCCAGCAGTCTGTTTTTATTTAAGAGACTTAGGGAGGCTAAACAATTATTCTTCTTTGTAGCTCTCCTATCTTTATAATTAATGTTGAGTCCTCTGCCTTGTAGCTGCAGGAGATAAGAATCTTTTTAAGTGTTGCTGTACAACTTTACTTTAGTGGTGTAAATTCCTAAGTCTCTCATTTCCTCTTTTCAAAGATTTTACAGCAGTAAGTAAAAAATAGTCAAATGTACAGTCTTTAGAATTAGTTCCTCTTATTTGTTAAAATTGACTCAAAAGCTAAAATGTCACTTTCTATCTGCCCCTTGTTCCAACAATTCATCACTGGTACAATTCTTAGGAAATATATTATTACTGCATGCAGGCATTATCATTAGCACCACCTCACTTACTACCAGCAACTTATCTGACTGGTGAGTGTTCTTGTTCTACAGTCTCATTCTGATGGCATGCTTTCTTGGATCTCTTCCACGTTAGGCTAGTTATCCCCAAAGCAAGTGTGGTGTAGTTTAGTTTTGGAAGAGATAACAAGGGACAAGAGTGTGAGTGGGAAAAGTCAAAAGGTGGAGAATGCCAGTTAAAGATAAATTATCATGCTGAGTCCCATAGTGGGCAACATGGACTCTAGTGAGGTAACTTGGAGGGACCATGTAGACTGTGCCTACATATTGCCACTAAAGGATAAAAAGGAGGAAGTTTCTATCCACTGGCTTCTGTCCCCACTGGTTAAGGGTAGCAATGCGTGGTTCAACTCCCTCGTAAATCTAGATTTTCCCATCGTGTTAGAATGGCCGAGGGTTTTCTGATTGTTATCTTACAGGGCAGTGGAAGATAGGCTCAGCTCTAGAGAGTGAAGATACTCTACAGCGAAGTGAGAGGCCATGGATGACAACTGTACTCAGTTGCTTGATACAGCAAAACTAGAAGAAGAAAAGGTAAGCTGATCTAATGGAAAGAGTGACACACTTGAGTCTGTTATACTTATGTGAGCAAAGGAATAGTTATTATTCTTAGCTAGTTATTATTCTTAACTAAAACAGTATATGTTAGGAGTATGTTATTAATTAAATAAAGATAAGGCTCTGCATTAATTTCTTTAACAAATTGCCACAAATTTTTTGGCTTAAAATAACATACATTTATTCTCTTACCAAAATTAGAGATATTTGGTTTGTCCAAAAATTGATCACTAATCTTTTTACTACCACTTTTGTTACTGAATAGAGATAATTTATATTTATGGTTAATTATGCACAAAAAACTAGCTGACAGATTCCTGAAATTCGTATCTTTTCCATTTAAATGCCTGGTTCCAAACTGTTTTGATATCTGCATAAAGATATGAGGAAAAAGTGGTCAGATAATTAGTTTAACTAAAGTAGAGGGGAGTTAATCCCAGTAGTCCTGTGGGTGGGTGCCTATGTAAATAGTGTGCAAGTGCAGCAGAGAGAAATATACTCCCATATGAAATAACTGAAGATATTTATATTGCTATTCATATTCTCCTCAATCTTTTCTCTATGAGATTTTACATACATTTTGCTCAATATTCAACACTGAAAATACTTAATCTTTAGCAACAAGGTTTCTACTTATTACTTTTACTTTCTAAATCTCTCAAAGCATCATGCTTTCAAAATTCCTTAAATCGATTGCAGGTGGCAGGGATTTAACATTGTGGTAGTTGCCACATGTGGCAATATTATTTTAACAGGAAAATTTTATGATGCTATAACTCATTTTACATGTAGCATGTATGAATTCATTCTATAAAACTTCAATGTGAGACACACCATCTTTTAAAATTTCTCTAGATTATGTTACTCCAGGTTCCAAAACTCCATCACCCAAGCTATCAGAATCTGCCAAATCACTTATTATGGTATTTCTGGAGCTTGGATGATGGTAAAATGCATGGTTCTTTTTTTGTCATCAGCATGATTAGTTCTGCAGCCTCTGCTGTAAGATGCTACTGTTGGATGCTCATTTTTGTCCTTTATTAATCAAAACCTAAGCCCCAGGGCATGATCCCTGGTACTTTAAAGGTATGGTACTAAAAATAGAGCCTCCACCAGCAATGTCCTGACTTTTTCTTAGTTATCCAGCTAGTTCTCTACATGAGAATAGGGTGTAAGTTCCTGTCTCCCATAATTCATAAAAAACTTCCATAAGTTTTCCCAAGTGTACCAACTTTACCTCCAGGATCTGTGGCATTTCTCTTTCTTCCCAAGTATCAGTCTTTTCCTTCTTTCCCCTTTGACAAAACCTCATCTTAATTTCTCCCTGTGAGACATACACAGGAGATTTTAATAGCATTAAAAACCCAGAAAATCAATAATTTTCCTAAAGAGTCAGACATTATAATTCCAATATGTCTTGACACAAAAACAATTCCTTCTTTTCCACATAAAACTGTGCCCTAAATTTAATCTTCAATTACAGTAACATTTTTCATTAAAAATTTTATTGATGTATATGATTCATACATGAACATACTTAAACAATTAGTGTATAATGAAAGTTGTGAAATTACAAAACAAACATGCATATCATCGTGCAGGACTCCCATACATTACCCCACCACCACCTTGCAATTTTGTGAAACATCCCCGCCCCCGCACCCCGTTGTCTGTTCTCTGTGTCTGTTTGCTGCGTCTTGTTTCTTTGTCCGCTTCTGTTGTCGTCAGCGGCATGGGAAGTGTGGACGGCGCCATTCCTGGGCAGGCTGCACTTTCTTTCGCACTGGGCGGCTTCTCCTTAGGGGGCGCACTCCTTGCGCGTGGGGCTCCCCTATGCGGGGGACACCCTGCGTGGCAGGGCACTTCTTGCGCGTATCAGCACTGCGCATGGGCCAGCTGCATACGGGTCAAGGAGGCCCGGGGTTTGAACCGCGGACCTCCCATGTGGTAGACGGACGCCCTAACCCCTGGGCCAAGTCCATTTCCCGTTGTGAAACATTTGTTACAAACTATGGAAGAGGATTGTCAAAATATTACCACTCTCTTACACTTGGTACATTTTCTCCCAAGCCACCTGATTATTAACATCCTGTATTAGTATTATATCTTTGTTATAATTCATGAAAGAACATTCTCATATTTGTTCTGTTAATCATTGTCCATCTTTCAGCACAGGACTCACTGTGTTATACATCCCATGCCTTGGACAATCCTTTCAAAGTGTATACTCAGTGGCTCTCATTTTCATTAGAGTTGTGCTGTCATCACCTCAATCAATTTTAGAATGTTTTCATTACTCCAAAAAGAAAATTCCCATACCCTTTTCTAACCTCTATTATTGTTCCTTAGAATTAATATAATATCTTCTTTGCCATTCCTGCAAAACTATTACAGTAGTACTAACTATTGCCTGTAAGTTTCATGCATTTTAATTTTCCCATGGTATAACCATATCCTTAACACTTTGTAAAAGAAGAATATTCCTATATTTATACTATTAACCATAATCATCATCCACCACAGACATCACTATGCTATGCAGTCTCTAGATTATCCTTTCAATTGACATTTATGTCCCGATACTACAACTTTCAGTCACAATCACATTTATAAATTAGCAGTATTAGTTATATTTATTATCATATGTTACCATCAACTCTGCTCATTTCTAACAATTAATCTTATTAAAATTTCCACATACATTAAACATCAGCTCCCATTCTCAGCCCCGATTTTATCTCCAAATAATTTATGCACTAGAGTTTACCTCCACGAATTTACTAACTGTATTTAGTTCATATTAGTGAGACCGTACAGTATTTGTCCTTTTGTGCCAGGCTTATTTCACTCAACCTAATGTCCTCAAGGTTCATCCATGTTGTCATGTGCATCCCATGTTCATTTCTTACAGCTAAATAGTATTCCATTAAATGTGTATACCACATTTTGTTTATCCATTCATTGGTTGATGAACACTGGTTGTTACCATATTTTAGCACTTGTGAATAATGCTGCTATGAACATCGATGTGAAAATGTCAGTTCATGCTCTTGCTTTCAGTTCTCCTAAATATATTCCTAGTAACAGGATTGCTGGATCATACAGAAGTTTTATATTCAGCTTCTTGAGGTATTGCCAAGCAGTCTTTCACAGAGGTTGCACCTTTTTACATTCCCACCAGCAGTGAAGGAGTGTTCCTATTTATCCCACATCCTCTTCAGGACTGTTTCTTGAAATTTTTATTGGGCTTAAATCTGTAAATCAGTATAGATAGAATTTACATCTTTACAAAATTTAGTCTTTCAATCCACGAACATGGATGTCTTTCCATTTATTAGAACTTCTTTAGGTTCTTTGAGCAATTTTTTTTTGGTTTTCTGAATATGTCTTTTATGGCCTTCGTTAAGTTTATTCCTAAATATTTAATTATTTTAGTCATTCTTGTAATTGGAATTTTTTTCTGACTTCTTCCTCAGATTGCTCATTTGTAAAATATAGAAAAATGCTAATTTTTGCATATTAATCTTGTATCCCGCCACTTTGCCAAAATCATCTAATAGTTGTAGGAAATTTGTTGTGGATTTTTCAGGATTTTCTAGGTATAGGATCATATCATCAATGAATAGCAAAAGTTTTATTTCTTCCCTACTTATTTGGGTACCCTTTAATTTCTTTTTCTTGCCTCATTGCTCTAGCTAGAACTTCTAGCACAATATTGATTAACTGTGATCACAGTGGACATCCTTGCTTTGTACCGGTCACAGCAGGAAAGTTTTCAGTATTTCAGCATTGCATACAATGTTAGCTCTGGGTTTTTCATATGTGAACTTTACCATGTTAACAAAGTTTCCTTCTATTCCTATCTTTTGGAGTGTTTTAAATAAATGCCTTTCCCACATCAATTGAGGTGATCATGTGATTACTCTTCTTTAATTTATTAATGTGATATATTACCTAACTGATATTTTTGTGTCGTACCACCCTTTCATACCTGGGATAATATACTCGATCATAGTATGGAGTTCTTTTAATGTAATTTTGGATTTGGTTTACAAGTATACTGTTGAGGATTTTTGCATCTACATTCATATTTATCTGGCTTTGTATTAGGGTGATTAATGTTAGCTTCATAGATAGAGTTTACAGCATTCCTGTCTGTTCAGTTTTTTTGAAAGAGATATGTATTAGATTATCTTTGTTTTTTGTTTTTTGCTTTTTTAGCTGGTCAATCAACATTTATTTTCCATCTAATTGAAAAAAGACACTATTATCCCTGCCCTTATATATAGACCCATCCAATAACAAAATATTTCAATCCCCAAATACCTCAGTTTCGGTAACTTTCTATTTTCTCCCTCTATTTTTATTTATTTATTTATTTTTAATTCATTTTTTAAAGTATTACGTTCAAAAAAATATGAGGTCCCCATGTACCCTCCACCCACCTCACCCCACTACTCCCCCCATAGCAATAGTCTCCTCCATCATCATGACATATTCATTGTATTTGGTGAATACATCTCTGAGCATCTCTGCACCTCATGGTCAATGGTCCACATCATAGCCCACACTTTCCCACGTTCCATTCAGTGGGCCATGGGAGGACCTACAATGTCCAGTAATTGTCCCTGCAGCACCACCCAGGACAACTCCAAGTCCCAACAACACCTCCACATCTCATCTCTTCCTCCCATTCCCCACACCCAGCAGCCACCATGACCACTTTTTCCACACCAATGCCACATTTTCTTCGATTACTAACCACAATAGTTCATGAATAGAATATCAGTAAGTCCACTCTAATCCATATTCTATTCCTCCATCCTGTGGACCTTGGATTGGTTGTGTCCATTCCACATCTATGTCGAGAGGGGGCTTAGATTCCACATGGATGCTGGATGCAATCCTCCTGCTTTCAGTTGTAGGCACTCTTGGCTCCATGGTGTGGAGTGGGTAACTCCATGTTAGCTGAGTGGGGTAACTCCAATAAACCAGAGTGTAGGAGCTGAAGTCTGTTGAGGCTCAGGGCCTGGCTATCATATGGTCAGTCCAGAGATTCAGATCCCCTGGGTATATCTTAAACCCCAGCACCAACTACAATTCTGGTAAAGTAACAGGAAAAGCTTGTGAAAAGAGATCACATCTGAGTCCAGCTCCATCCCACAGAAACACAAACTCCAAAGAAGGGTCAACTGACATGGCAGTGAACTCCATCTGCCATGACCATAAAACCTGTGGGTCTCTGTAGCCTTCAGAAGAACCAATACCTGGGGTTGTATCTACTTTATCTGTTTCTGGGACTCTGCTCAGGTGTGCATAAGGGCAACCCCTCTGATAACCTCCTGGCTCTTTTTTAGAGACTCATAGCCATATAAACTCATTTGTCCTTTTCATTTCCCCCTTGATTTAGGTCAAAAAGCATTTTTAACTCCTGTTATTATATGTAGACAGAGATAGTCTGCTGGTCCGAGTTAAACCTTTTGTTCAAGGTCATTTTCTAGTTACATCATCAGCTGGTACTTGGTAGTGATGCCCTGGCACCAGGGAGGCTCATCCCAGGGAGTCATGTCCCACGCTGTGGGGAAGGCAATGAATTTACATGCTGAGTTTGGCTTCGAGACTGGCCACATTTGAGCAACACGGAGGCTCTCAGGAGGTAACTCTTAGGCACAGTGCTGCTCTAGGCCTTGTTCTTATTTCAGGTGCACAGGCTTACAAGCATAGCCATTAGTATCAGGGGCTCATTGTTGGACCTTCATTCTTTTTTGGTCTTTGCCATTGCACTTGGGGGATTGTTGCTGTTCCTTTAGGGGCTTGATAGAGCGCCCCTGGCTAGAATCTCAGCACTCCCTCAGTTGTTGTTTTTAATTGTTTCCACTATGAAAATATCCAAACATTTTTATATACCCTGGATATATGCCCTGTAGAACTCCCTGCCAACCATGTGTCCTCTGTCAATAACATCCCACACTAGTATTCCTCCGTTGCCCTTTTTGAACCTCTCTGTGATCCAAAACTTCCTGAAAAGTGAAGCCCAATATATTGCCAGGTTCCCTTAATAGTAAAATGGAATATAGCGATGAGCTTAAAGGTTAGATATAGAATACATATTAATTTGGAAAAATTCTACATCCTATCTTTTTCTTTTCTTTTTTCTAATTATTAAGCTTATCTTCACAAGAGTCTTAGATCACAGTAATTCATACATACAATGTAGAGTACTCCCGCATATCCAACATAGAACCTTTTCCCTTCCACAGCAATAATCTTTTAACATATTCATACCATATTTACTGAAACTGATGTATAGATATTGAGACAATAGCTTACAAACAAGGTAACATTTGTGTTTACATTGTGGTTTATATTTTAGACTATACAATTTTCTAAATTTTTAGTTATGTTTTACATAATGATTTTCATTTTAGCCTATCAGCCCCTATATATTTTTGCTGCAAATTTACATGTCTTATATCCATCCTTGCATACTCTTGTGAAACACTTCTATTGCCCACACAATTACATTGGTTCCATCTATTCAATACCTATTTCCCCCTCCCCTTCTGGCCCACAGTGACAGTCAATCTTCATTTCTTGAAGAGCCATGTTCAGAGATACTTGCAACAGTGTTGAGGGCTTGACATGCTGAACTGCCTAATGCCCTGGGAGCCACCATTTCTCTTGAGAGATACAGTTCCCTCTATTTGATGGCCTCAGGCCTCCCCAGGATGTGGGTATAACTTCATTCTCATTATATGGGTCTCTACCCAATGATATAACCCACTCTGGCAAAATGAGCATTCACACATTCCCTAGGAGTCTGTTCTGTGTCAGATTCTCCCCTTTAAGTGTCTTAAACAGGTAACTTTCCTAATTATATTTTTGAAAAGGTTTTCTCAGCATTATACTTTCAACAAACACCTGACAATCTCCTATGTTTGTATGTTGCCCCAACCTCCCCCCAATTTCTTGGGCAATATTACCCATCCTCCCATCCCTAGCCCCCCTCAAGCCCACAAAGCCCCACCTAAAGATAACCCTATGCCCCCATTTTATCCCTTCCATGTACACATACTTACCTCCAGATTATCATAGATTTCACCCATGTAGATGTCAGCTTATGTCCTTCTTCTACCCCCCGATTTCCAGTAAGCCTATCATCCAGTCTCTAGCTCTCTGAGGCAGCTTGGTTTACTTATTTCATATCATTGAGGTCATGTAGTATTTGTCCTTCAATGCCTGGGTTGCTTTGCTCAACATGAGGTTCTCAAGATTCATCCATGTTATCACGTGTGTTTGTCGTGTATTTGTTCTTAAAGCCGAGTAGTATTCCATTGTATGTATATACCACATTTTATTTATCCATTCATCTGTTGATGGGCATTTGGGTTGATTCCAACTTTTGGCGATAGTGAACAATGCTGCTATGAACATTGGTGTGCATATATTGGTTTGTGTCCTTGTTTCAGTTCTGCTGGGTATATACCCAGCAGTGGAATTGCTGGGTCATATGGCAAATCTATGGTTAGTTTTTTGAGAAACCGCCAAACTGTCCTCCAGAATGGTTGGATCCTTCTGTATTCCCACCAGCAGTGGATGAGTGTTCCCATTCCTCCACATCCTCTCCAGCATTTGTATTCTTCTGTTTTTTTCATAGCTGCCAATCTTATGGGAGTAAGATGGTATCTCATTGTAGTTTTGATTTGCATTTCCCTGATAGCTAGAGATTTGGAGCATTTTTTTCATGAGCTTTTTAGCCATTTGTATTTCTTTTTTGGAAAAGTGTCTTTTTAAATCTTTTTCCCATTTTTTAAATGGGTTGTTTATCTTTTTATTTTCAAGATATAGGAGTTCTTTATATATGCAAGTTATAAGTCTCCTATCTGATTTATGGTTACCAAATATTTTCTCCCATTGTGTTGGTTCCCTTTTCACTTTCTTGATAAACTCCTTTGAGGTGCAGAAGGCTTTAATTTTGAGGAGGTCCCATTTATCTATTTGTTCTTTTGCTGCTTGTGCTTTTGGTATGAAGTTCAGGAAGCTATTTCCTATTACAAGATCTTCTTTATGCTTCCCTACACTGCTTTCCAAAGTCTTTATGATCTTGGCTCTTATATTTAGATCTTTGATCCATCTTGAGTTGATTTTTGTATAAGGTGTGAGATGGTAATCCTCTTTCATTCTTTTACATATGGATATCCAGTTCTCCAGGCACCATTTGTTGAATAGGCCTTTCTCTCCCAGTTGAGAGGGTTTTGTGGCTTTATCGAATATTATATGACTATATATATGAGGATCTATATCAGAACTCTCAATTCAGTTCCATTGCTCTGTGTGTCTCTCCTTATGCCAATACCATGCTGTTTTCACTACTGTAGCTTTGTAGTATGTTTTGAAGTCAAGTAGTGTGATTCCTCCAATTTCATTTTTCTTTTTCAATATGTCTTTGGCTATTCAGGGCCTCTTTCCTTTCCAAATAAATTTCATAGTTAGTTTTTCTAGTTCCTTAAAGAATGTTGTGTTGATTTTTATTGGGATTGCATTGAATATGTAGATGAGTTTTGGTAGGATAGACATCTTAATAATATTTAGTCTTCCTATCCATGAACAGGGAATATTCTTCCATTTATTTAGGTCTTCTTTGATTTCCTTGAACAGTCTTGTGTAGTTCTCTGTGTATAAGTTTTTTACATTTTTAGTTAAATTTATTTCTAAGTATTTGATTTTTTTTATTTACTATTGTAAATGGTATTTGTTTCTTGATTTCCTCCTGAGCTTTCTCATTATTGGTGTACAGAAGTGCTACTGATTTTTGTGCATTGATCTTATAACCTATGACTTTACTAAACTCATTTATGAGTTCTAGAAGCTTTGTTGTAGACCTCTTAGGGTTTTCTACATATAGGATCATGTCATCTGCAAATAATGAAGTTTTGACTTCTTCCTTTCCAATTTGAATGCCTTTTATATTTGGTTCTTGCTTCAGTGCTCGAACAAGTACTTCTAAGACAATGTTAAATAGAAGGGGAGAGAGTGGGCATCCTTGTCTTGTTCCTGATCTTAGAGGGAAAGACTTTAGGATTTTACCATTGTAAACGATGGTGTCTGTGGGTTTTTCATATATACTCTTTGTCATGTTCAAAAAATTTCCTTGTATTCCAATCTTTTGGAATGTTTTTATCAAGAAAGGGTGCTGTATTTTGTCAAATGCTTTTTCTGCATCTATAGATATAATCATGTGATTTTTTTCCTTCAATCTGTTTATATGGTGTATTACATTGATTGATTTTCTTATATTGAACCATCCTTTCATACCTGGAATGAATCCCACTTGGTCATGGTGTATAATTCATTAAATGTGTTGTTGAATATGGTTAGCAAGTATTTTGTTGAGTATTTTTGTGTCTAGGTTCATTAGAGAAATTGGTCTGTAATTTTCCTTTCTTGTGGTGTCTTTGTTTGGCTTTGGTACTAGGGTAATGTTGGCATCATAGAATGAGTTCGGTAATGTTCCTTCTGTTTCGATTTTTTGGAAGAGTTTTAGCGGGACTGGTGTTTGTTCTTTCTGGAATGTTTTGTAGAATTCACCTGAGAAGCCGTCTGGCCCTGGGCTCCTCTTAGTTGGGAAGTTTTTAATGACTGATTCTATCTCTTTACTTGTGATTGGTTTGTTGAGATCATCAATTTCTTCTTTCATCAATATAGGCTGCTTATGTGTTTCTAGTAATTTGTCCATTTCCTCTGAATTGTCATTTTTGTTGGAATATAGTTTTTCAAAGTATCCTCTTATGGTAGTCTTTATTTCTGTGGGGTCAGTGGTGATATCTCCTTTCTCATTTCTTATTTTGTGTATTTGCATCTTCTCTTTTTTTTTCTTTGTTAGTCTTGCTAAGGGTTTGTCAATTTTATTGATCTTCTCAAAGAACCAGCTCTTGGTCTTGTTTATCTTTTCAAGTGCTTTCTTATTTTCTATTTCATTAAGTTCTGCTCTTATCTTTGTTATTTCTTTCTTTCTTCTTCCTGTGAAGTTATTTTGTTGTTTTTTACTAATTCCTCCAAATGTGCAGTTAGTTCTTCAATTTTTGCTCTTTCTTCTTTTTTGGTATATGAATTTATGGCTATAAGTTTCCCTCTCAGTACTGCTTTTGCTGCATCCCATAAGTTTTGGTATGTTGTGTTTACATTATCATTAGTTTCAAGGTAGTTATTAATTTCTTTTGAGATTTCCTCTTAGACCCACTGTTTTTCTAAGACTGTGCTGTTTACTTTCCTTATCTTGGTGTGAAATCTGGGCCTCTGGCCTTTGCAGATTTCCAGCTTCACTCCACTGTGGTCAGAGATATTTTTTCGTATGATTTCGATCTTTCTGAATTCATTGAGCCTTTCTTTGTGGCCTAGCATATGGTCTATCTTGGAGAATGATCCATGTGCACTTGAGAAAAATGTATATCCTGCTATATTCAGGTGTAATGATCTGTATATGTCTATTAGATCCAGCTCCTCTAATATACTATTCAAATATTTTGTTTCTTTAGTGATTCTCTTTTGACATGTTCTGTCCAAAGTTGTATAGTGGTGTATTAAAATCTCCCACTATAATTGTAGAGGCATCTATTCTTTCACTTAGTTTTTCCAGTGTTTGCATCACATATTTGGAGGCACCCTTGTTAGGAGCATAAATATTTATGATTGTTCGTTCTTCTTGAAAGATTATCCCTTTCACTAATATGTAGTATCCTTCTTTGTCTCTCACAATTGTTTCACATTTAAAGTCCATTTTGTCTGATATTAATATAGTTACTCCTGCCTTTTTTTGGTTATTTTTTGCTTGTAAGATTGTTTTCCAACCATTCACTTTCAACCTCCATGAATCCCTGTGTCTAAGATGTGTTTCTTGTAGACAGCATATAGATGGGTCATATTTCCTTATCCAATGTCCCAGTCTGAATCTTTTGATAGGTGAGTTTAATCCATTGACATTCAGTGTTATTACTTTCAAGGAGTTATTTATGTTAGCCATATTTTGATTGGACTTGTGTTTGTTGTCATGTTTTGTGTGTTTTTTTTTTCCTTCTCTTTTTGTCTTTTTTTTGGTCTTACACTCTCCTCCAACTCTGCCTCTCCTGTTTTTTCCTTTCTTCCTGCAGAACTCCCTTTAGTATTTCTTGAAGGGGAGGTTTCTTGTTGGCATACTCTTTCAATTTTTTGTTTGTCTGTGAATATTTTGAACTCTCCATCATTTTTGAATGCTAGTTTAGCTGGGTAGAGTATTCTTGGTTGGAAATTTTTTTCTTTTAGTACCTTGACTATATCATACCACTGTCTTCTTGCCCCCATGGTTTCAGATGAGAAATCAGCACTTAATCTTATGGAGCCTTCCTTGTATGTGATGGTTTTCTTTTCTCTTGCTGCTTTTAGAATTCTCTCTTTGTCTTGAGCATTGGATAATTTGACAAGTATATGTCTTGGGGTGCGCCTGTTGGGGTTTATGATGTTTGCAGTGCATTGTGCTTCCTGGATATGTACATATGTCTCTCTCAGTAGATTTGGGAAATTTTCAGCCATTATTTCCTACAACACCCCTTCTGTCCCCTTTCCCCTCTCTTCTCCTTCTGGGATGCCTATAATACATATGTTTGTGCGTTTTGCATTGTCATTCAGGTCCCTAAGTCCTAGCTGGATTTTTTCTATCTTTTTTACAATCATTTCTACTATCTGATTTCTGATGTACTGTCTTCCATGTCGCTAATTCTCTCCTCTGCCTCTTCTAATCTGCTGCTATTTGCTGCGAGTGTATTTTGATTTCTTGAACTGTGGTTTTCATTCCCATCATATCTGTTATCTTTTTGCGTATGTCTGCAATTTCCTCTCCAAGTGTTTTCTTCATATTGTTAAACTCTTCCTTTACTTCATTAAGTTGGTCTCTAATATATGTTCTGAGATCTTTAATTACTTGTTGGATGTTCTGCTCCCCTTCCTGGTTTTTAGTTTGTTCATTGGATTCAGCCATGTTTTCCTGATTATTGGTTTGGTTTGTAGTTTTTTGTTGCTGTCTGGTCATCATTTTATCTTGATGGGTTTAATCAGTTCCTTAGCTTCTTTGTCTAGTCTTGGGGATTAATTAGTTGTTGTTCTTGCGTAAGTATTATGTCTTCTCTTTGTCACTTTGTTCATCTTATTCTAATTTCTTGCTGGTGGCTTGGTTCACTTTGAAGGAAAATATTAGGGCCAGGGAAAGGAAATTGTGTAAGAAAAGAAAATGTGTAAAGTAGTATTGGTAATAAATGTTAACAGAGCAACAATGTGCGATCTGGGAGAATGGATATTAGACTCATGTAAGTTGTGTAGAGTTATAGCAGTAAGTAGAGTACCTGTATTGAGATAGTCAACTGAATATGGGGAGGAATATAGTATGAATTAAAAAGCCAGTGTTTTCATGAGAGAGGGAAAGAGAAAAGAAAGACAATATAATCAAGAGTGATGAAAGAGAGAAAACAGAACAAACGTATTAGAAATTAAAAGTTAGACAATTTGGGGACCAAAGAAAGGGAGGTGGAATGTAAGAGAGACAGTAGATGATGGATGATAGCAAGATATGGGGGAAAGGGCATAGTGTAGGTGGCCAAAATCAACTCACAGAGAAATGAGGAAATGGAGGATGAGAAAACACAGCAAATGTGAGGTGCTCCCTGCAGCACCTATTGTATAAATACAATAAAATAAAATAAGAAGAAAGAGAGAGAAAAGAAAAAAAAGAGAAGAAAAAAAGGGGGGTGGGTAAAGAAAAGGGAGGGAAACAAGCAAGAAAAAGAAAAGAAGAAAGAAAAAAAAGCCTAAATAAATGAAAAAGGACCTTGGGGGATACAATGGGAGAAGAGACCAGGAGATAATGCAATATTAGCAACCAAGGCAATAAAAAAAGAAAAAGAAAAAAGAGAAAAAGGAAAAAAAAACACAAATGCTGAGGGCTAGGACAATCAAGGACCTCAGATGGACCTCAGGGCGTGGTGGATTAAGGGATGGGAAGTCTGTGATATTGCAGACTCAAGAGGTGTGAGTCTCTGGGGTGTGGGCCACCACGGTTTAGGGGACACAGACCTGGGAACCACGCAAGTTAACAGGGAACCAGGGAGCACCGCAGTGCAACACAGCCTTCAGGGATCCCCGCAGCTGGGTGCCAGCCCTAGGGGGAGGGGTCACACCCGCAAACTCTGACTTCTGTGTCAGAAACCCAAAATTCCACCTCTCACAAGAGTCTCTTCTGTCACTATCTCACCAAATTGACTTCAGGACACCTCCCACCCTGCAAGCCCCTGAAACAGCCTGCTGGGGGCACCGCTGTACTACAAACATTTTGGGGACACTGCAGATGGGCCGTCTGCCCTAGGGGGAGGGGCTCTAGCTGGAAGCTCTGATCTCCATGTCAGAAACCCAAAATTCCATGTTTCATAAGAATCTCCTCCATCTCTGTCTCACCAAATCGACTTCCAGACACCTCCCACCCTGCAAGCCCCCAAATAGCCTGCTCAGGGCTTGGGAACTCCCCAGTGCAGGAAAGCTTCCAGGAATTGCCGCCACCAGGCTGCCAGCCTCAGGGGGAAGCGTCCCGCGTGCAGCCCCAATCTCCATAAAAGAGACCCAAACTTCTACCTTTTACAAGAATCTTCTCTGTCACCGTCCCACTCAATCGATGTCCAGACATCTCCTGCCCTGCAAACACCCGAAACAGCCTGGTCCAGCAAAATTCCAAACTTACTCAGCCGCTTCTTTGCAGCAGAGATTATAAGGTGCACTCACTCAGATGCCATCTTGCCCCACCTCCTATCTAGATTATCTTTGAATGATTGGTAGAATTCACCTGTGAAGCCATCTGGACTCTTCATTTTTGGGAGGTTTTTGTTATATTTTGCTCTCTTCAATTGTGATTGGTTTTTGAGGTCTTCTGTTTCTCTAGGTTGTTGGTGTGTTTCCATTAATTTGTCCATTTAGACTACATTGTCTAGTTTGTTGGTGTATAGTTGTTCATAGAATCCTCTTATGATCTCTCTTATTTTTCCAGGGTCAGTAGTGAACCCCTCCTCTCATTTCTAATTTTATTTATTTGCGTTTTATCTATTTTTTCTTTGTCAGTCTAAGTGTTTGTTGAATTTGTTGATCTTCTCAAAGAATCAACTTTTGGTTTTGTTGATTGTCTTTCTCTCTTTTTTTTTGGTCTCAATTTCATTTATTTCTGCTCTGAAGCTTATTATTTCTTTCCTTCAGCTTGGTTTAGGATTCATTTGCTGTTCTTTTCCTACTTCCTCCAGGCATGAAGTTAGATCTACAATTTTAGCTCTTTTTTCTTTTTTAATGTAAACATTGAGAGCTATAAATTTCCCCCCTAAGCACTGCCTTTGTTGTATTCCATAGGCTTTCATATGTTTTACTCTCATTTTCATTCATCTTGAGATATTTACTGATTTTTCTTGCAATTTCTTCTTTAACCCAATGATTAAGTATGTTGTTATATTCCATATATTTGTGAATTTTTTTCCATCCATTATTGATTTCCAGCTTCATTTCATTATAAGAGAAAGTGTTTTGTAGAATTTCAATCCTATTATATTTATTGAGACTTTTCTTGTAACCCAACATATGGTCTATCCTGGAGAAGGATCCATGAGCACTGGACAAGAATGTGTATCATGCCATTTTCAAGTGTAATGCTCTATAAATTTCTGTTAGGTCTAGCTCATTTATCATATTATTCAAATTCTCTATTTCCTTATTTATCCTTTGTCCAGATGTTTTATCCAATACTAAGAGTGGTGTATTGAATTCTCCATCTATTATTGTAGAGGCGTTTATTTCTTTCTTTAGTTTAGCCAGTGTGTGCCTCATATATCTTGGGGCACCTAGATTAATTGCATAAACATTTAGCATAGTTATTTCTTCTTGGTGAATTATCCCTTTTATTAATATATAATGTCTTTCTTCATCTCTTACAACAGTTTTGTGTTTAAAATCAATTTTTGCCCAATATAGTATAACTTTCCAGATATTTTTTGGTTACTTTTTGCATGGAATATTTTTTTCAACCTTTCACTTTCAACTTCATTGTGTCCTTATATGTCTAAGGTGAGTCTCCTATAGACAGCATATAGATGGCTCCCTTTTTTTTTTTTTTTTTTTACAGATTCTGTCAGTCTATGTCTTTTGATTGGGGAGAACAATCTATTAATGTTCAGTTTTATTACTGTAAAGGCGTTACTAACTTTGTCCATTTTATCTTTGGCTTTCCATTGTTGTTTTTCTGTCTTTTTTACCCTTTTAGTTCCTCTCACTAATAATCTTCATTTCTACACTCTTCTTCAACTCTTTCATCCTTGTCTTTTCCTTTCAGGCTGCAGTGCTCCCTTTAATATCTCTTTCAAATATCATACTTGATAACATACTCTCTCAGGTTTTGGGTTTTCCATAAATTTATCCTCCCCCTTCTCAGGCTAGTGCCTTCCCCTAATTCTTTAAATATCTTGTTACTGCATATGCATATTTTGCTATTAGATGCTTCTTTTCTATAGTAGTAAGGAATACAGAGGTGAAAAGATTGTTTAAAATTCTTTTAAAACAATGTTCACATGAAATGGTTACATGGAACGGCACTAAAGACCAGTGTGACACCTTTCATTTTGGAGTGGAGCAACATAAGATGAACAGAGGAACAAGCTATTTAGTTGCATTCTATATGACACATACCTATTCAAGTTTCTACTCAAAGGCAGAGCTTATATCTCTTCAAAAGTTTTAAATTCCAAAGTGGGACTTTTTTTAAACCAAAAGAGGAAGGAGTGGGCAATTACCAAAGAGAACATTGTCTGGTACACAGAAATCTCACGGAAGAAAAACAAAGATTTTCAACATCACATAGACATAGACATAGACACATTAATCCCAGAGTTTATAGGTATAAAAGAAACCCTCCAATAAAAATCAGTCAATAAAGTTTTAGTAGTTAAAGCTTATATTTGGAGCAAATCCATTTCAGAGCATATATTCAGTCATTCTGAACAAATTATTTTGTTGTCTTTATAAAAAAATCCGAATTAAGGAATAATTTCACATATTATAATATAAAATATAGATTGACCCTCCCGATATAAAATTTTATGTAGCAGTCACAAAATGGGGGAAAAAAAAACAGGTAAGTAATGTTCATTAAACAAATGTATCCTAAGGGGCTTATTTCTGTTGTGTTTTGTATATGTCGTATTTGTATTTTTTTGCATTGGGAAAAAGTGATAACAATATAGATTGCATGCCATTTTATTAAGTTCTTACTGTACCCATTAATCTTCTCACACTGACTTCTGAGATAGACATTACTTTTAAAATACTTTTGCAGAAGGGGCAATTTAGGCTCAGAGAAAGTAAGAATTCTCGGGACAACAATTTGAGATTAAAATTAGTGCCCATTGACTCCCACATCCTATGGTCCTTCTCCTGTGTCAGAAAAGGTTCAAGTAAGGCTCATAAAGTGGACACAAGTACAGGTGAGGGAACAGACCTCATAGAACTTCCACCAGGATAAATCCTTTATTTTAATGCAGAAGTGAGATGATTTGGGCAAATAGAGCATTAGAAAGGTAAGAATACTGCATACACAAAGCTGCATTTTACACAGATATAAATTTGGGCATGACTGTGTGCTGACTTTTTAGAAAATATCATATGTACATCAAAAGTAGGGTCTTGGTTCTATCAACAAACTAATGTGCCTCAAAATACCAGGGAATGTATTGTGTAACATGAACAAAATAAAAGATTATTAAAATTTAACCATCTGCCTGCCATAAGGTACTCAGGGCCTGCCTGGCTAAGGGTATATATACTACTGAAGAGAGAATTTTCAGTCCACTCAGGAATCCTGATATGGCAAAGGTGATATTTCAAGATGTTCAATGGTAAATTAAGTGTTAGAACACTTAACTCTTACTAATCATTTTTATGATTCAACATATATTTGTGAGAAAGGGGAAATATATTTATGAAAAAGCAGAAATTTTGATGGTACTGACACTAATCCTAGCAATATTAAAGTTAAAAAGAGGAAAATGTAACAGCTAAGGTTAAATTAATACATAGATAATCTAATTTCAGTTGGCTGCTGAATGTACTCCATTATTGAAAGGGTAAGGCACATTTTGTCTTCTTCCCAGACCATGCATACAAAAAAAAATGGTTAGATGAAATAAAGGCAAAAAAATGAGGAAAACACAAAGACTTAAGGTACAAAGCCATAAAAGCTGCTTATCACAAAGTTTATTGAATAAAAGTTCTATTTTTTGGATTAATCACTGGGATTTAGAGGCCTATATGTCATAGTCAAAACACAAGATGAAAACCCTGTTCTAATTAAATAATTAACTATTACTTGATTTTCAGCTTTGACTTTTAAAAAATCAACTTAAAATACTTGAATTGAATCAGTCCTACATATTTGAGCTGTTTAATTTGGTTTTGTTCACTTGCAGTTACCATCTGGGATTGGAAATATATTCTGCCAAAGTAGGCCGAGGGAGGCAGTTTGTGTGAGTCTCCCATCTGCATCTCAGAGACTGGGCCAGCCATCTCCTGGGAGACCTCTCATTGGATCCTGGCCAGATTTAGTCCTGTTACTTTGTATTTAATGTCAGTATTAAACCAATAGAGGATTGGCTGACTTGTAGAAGATAACATCGAGAAGCCAGGGTCTTCAGCAAGTGAATAATAGTGATTAAAAGTATAACCTTTGGATTCAGGCATTTGATGCTTGGATTTAGCCCCTTACTGCCTGTTCATTCTCAGGCAAGTTATTTTAATTCCTCTGAACCTCAGATGTATTGTATGCAGTTATTGAAAGAAACAAAGGAAGAATTATAAGTATAGCAGCCACCAAAATACCTATTACCTGGTAGGAGATAAAGAAGTAATAGATTTTAAGATTAAACCTGACTTTTCAAGCCAGAATATAGAAACGAACTGAGTAATCAGATTAATCATCATTTTCACTTAAAAAATATATTGACTAAACTGTGTTGTATAAATAACACATATGAAAAGTAAAAAAAAAGAAAAAAAAAGTCACCCAAAATTTTACTCACTACCTTAAAAGTCAGGCACAAATCCTTATTTTTTTTTAATTATTAAAGTGTATGCTAACAATGTTTAGATGGTTGGAATCGCTATGGACACAGTTTTATGTGTCACTAAAATTTAAGCTTCATAAGGGCAGGGGCAATAGCTGTTTTGTTCACTGCTTTATATACAGTGTGCAAGTAAGTTGATTTGAATTGAATCTGGATTTTTTCACTCTATGTTATAGTATCCATGTTTTCTGTGTATAGTATAGTTTATATTAGTGGAATGTAATTTATCTAATTAAATTCATGTTCCTGTGCTTAGCTTAGCTTTCAGGAGGCAGTCCTGTTTTATGACTGCTATAAATCAATAAAGTCCTGTTATTCATTTCAAGTGATACCTTTCTCTCAAGGGCATCCCCATTTCACTTACTTGCATAACTTTTGTTATCAATTTGATATTACAAATAGTATGATGGAAAACATTTTTATACACAGCACTTTACTCTTCTGGTGTTTCTATGAGAGCAATTGACAAGATCAGGATTTAAGCTAGTAAGGATATTTTGGAATAAATTGTAAATGTTTCCATTTGGGCTTATTTAGTTTTCATTTTGGGATGGGAAAGGTGGAAGAAATGAGAGATTTTTAAACTTTTCTTTGTTGAGATAAAATTAGCAGATAATAATAACAATAATAAACTTCAAATGACACCAGTTGAATCTTTTTTCTTCTTTTCCACAGCATAAATTAATTGACAGCTGTCTGGGGCTCTGTTAGATGCTATGTGGGACCGAGGGTTTGATCCAGGAAGGAGTTGGGGGAGCAATCGAGAGAGGAATTGGTGAACTGATGTTCACATCCTAGCTTTGCCAAGCACTGGACAAGTTAGATGCTTTCTCAGTACATTAGTTCTCTCATCTATAAAGTGGCTAATAATACTCTCCTTCTAGGGTTGTTGTGAAGCAACATTATTTTTGTCAATATACGCCTTAACATATATAAAGAGCTTGGAAGAGTGGTGGATACATAATAAGTATTTATGAAAGATTAGCCATAATCACTAAGATAAAGCAGACTATAATATGGCATGAAAGATACAGAAAAAGTATTAAAAGGAAAATGAAATAGAGAGAAATTAGATTTACCTGGGAGGATCAGTGAGCCTCATGGAGGAAATGGCTTTAAGTTGGGCTTCAAAGACTCTGTTGGAAACCAATAGTAAAGAAAAGCATTCCATGATGAGGAGAGAGCATAAGTAATTACAAAGCTTAGAGTGTTTGGAAATGTCAATTAGCCTAATTTTGGGGGCTGGAGGCCTATAAGAGAAGGTTTTCAAGTAAGGCGACATGATACTGTGTTGAAAACATAAGCTGAAGCAAGACACTAGGAAATTTTATATATTAAGCTAGGAAATTAAGATCTTTCTCCTTTTCAGCAATGAAGCAACAACAGAGGTTTTCTGTGCAAGTAACTAAAAGAACTAGATTACAGGAGCTGATGTAGCAATGGTTGAGTACCCACTTCCCATATACCAGGTCCTGCATTCAATCTCTGGTACCTCCTAAAAAATGAAAAACAAAGAAAAGACAAACAACAGAAAACTACACTATATTTTTATGAAAAGTACTTACAGCAATGTTAAGAATGATTTAGGAGTGGATGAGACTGGACAAGTTGGTTTCTAAAAGGGGTTGTGCCTGACAATGGAGAGGTTAGAGTTAAGGATATTGGGGGCTTTTGCCTGAGTGACTAAAAGATTCTTTATGCTATTAACTAAGCTAAGAAAAATGCTGTACTTCTGAATAATCAGTAAGGGAAGTCTGATCCTTAGGTCTGTCAATCCTGTATGTTTCTACCATTCTAAATTTGGCATGCAGATGGCTTCCGTTATTATTATTGTAGTTTAACATTTACTGAGTGTCGACAGCATGCTGAGTCTGGTGTGGAACATTGGGAAGGAAGGCATTTCTCCACATTTCCACTCCCACCTCCGTCTGGTCCCTTTACTTTGTTATTGTCAGATTTTCTTGGCACCTGTAAGTTGGTCACTGGTTTGTTATTCACTTAATAGTTACCAACTGCATGATAAAAAGTGAAAGAATTAAAAGAATTTTCATTAGTCAGTCAATAATTCCGGGGAGGTGAGTACATGATACTGCCTAAAACTTTGCTCAAATAAATGTTATGCGCCTTACATGTACTTAGTGCTTTACAATAACAACAATACGTTTTGCATTTATCAGTTTATCCTGATCTTAAAACAAATATAGAGAATGGCAGTTTTGTTTCCAAATATTTAAACTCATAGAAAAGTGCATAGATAAATTACAAAATAAGTGTTTCATACATGTATACACACATATTTTTAAAGATAAAGATCAGATTCCTGCAAAGTTGAAATCACTTTGCTCTCCACTCTAGTACTACCGCCTCCCCCAGAAGAAATCACCTCCATAAGTTTAATGCATATATTTTCAGCCCATGTTATTTAACTTTACTACAAATATGAGCAGTATAGCTCATACATATTTCATGTATTTTAAATTTTTAATTAAAATCTTTTATTGAATTCCTTTCATTCTGAAAATTGTTCACAGGACATTTTATTTATAATCTTTCTGATTAAATTTAACCATTATTTAGTATTAAATGCCTAATTTAGGGATATAATTTATTCATCCGTTCTCCTTTTAGGGAATGTTTCAAAAATTAATTTTATTTAAAGATTTCCAAATTTACAAACACTCTATACCCACCAAGCAATAGTCCCCTTTCTCTACTTGGCCCCCTTAGCCCAACCACTGGTAACCTCTAATCTACCTTCTGTCTCTATGAGTTTACTATTTCTTGACATTCATATAATTGAAATCATACAGTATTTGTGCTTATCTGCCTTATTTATTTCACTCAACATGATGTTTTCAAGTTTCATTCAGGCTGCAGCATGTCTTAGAACAGGGGTTCTTAAACTTTTTGGTTCCACAGACTCCTTTGTCAGTCACGTGAAAACCACAGACCCCTTACTAAGTCCACACTACACTGCGTATTGTTTAATGAACATATTACACCCTCACTGACATGTCCCCACAAGAATAATGTTTATTTTGAATTTTCATTTGAAGCTCACAGTCCCCCTGAAATCTTTCCACAGATCCCGTGAGGGATCCATGGGCCCCTGGTTAAGAACCCCTGTCCTAGAACTTCATTCATTTTTAAAACTGAAAAACATTCCATCGTGCTCATGTACCACCTTTTGTTTATCTTTTTATCTGCTGATAAAAACTTGTGTTGTTTCAACCTCTTGGCTATTGTGAATATTGTTGCTATGGACATTGGTGTACAGGTATCTGGTGTGTCCCTGTTTTCATTTTCTTTGGAAATGTACCTAAGAGTGAAATTGTTGGGTCATTTGATAATTTTTTTTTACCTTTTTTTAGCAAATCAATTTTATTCGTATATATTAATAAAGGATAAATTCATCCAAAGTGTATAACCAATGGTATTCAGTGTAATCACATATTTGTACATTATCATTTCAATCATTCTTAGAGCACTTTCATACGCCAATAATATAAACAATAATAATAAACAACAAACAAACAAAATTCCTCACCTGTCAACTTTTCATGCTTCCCCTGCCATACATAGCTGCTATTCTTTTTCCTTCTCTTTAGTATATTTGTGTTTACATCTTGTAAAGACAGTCTTATATAAGTAATATCACCCATATTCATATTTTACATGAAGTTTTATGGTCATATACAATACATTGTTACAGTTTTTAACTTTCCTTCTAGTAATGTACATGACCTTAGACTTTTCCCTTCAACCACTGTCATACCCATACAATAGCACTGCTAGTTACAAACACCATGATATGCTTTCACCATATCGATTCATTTCCAAAGATTTACAAACAACATTTTTAACAATTCTGTACAGATTAACCCTCAGCTTTCTAGTCTCTAACTTCCTTCTATTTTCTGGTGACCTATATTCTAAATATTAACTCCATGAGTTTATATAATATATTTAGTTCATAATAGTGCAATCATACAGTCCTTGTCCTATTGTGTCTGCTTTGCTTCAATCAACATAATATTGTCATATACCTCACAATTTCATTTCTTCTTACTGTTGCATAATATTCCTTCATGTGTATACACCACAATTTGTCTATCAGTTGATCAGTTGAAGGACACCTGGGTTGTTTCTAACTTTTAGCAATCATGAATAATGCCACTATGAATATTGATGTGCAGATGTCTGTTCATGTCTCTGCTCTCAGTTCTTCTGGACATATACCTAGTAATGGTATTTCCAGGTCAAAAACCAAGTCTTTATTCAACTTCCTTGGGACGGCCAAAAAGTCCTCCAGAGTGGCTATACCATTCAACATTCCCACCAACTGTGAAATAGTGTTCCTATCTCTCCAAATCCTCTCCAAGATTTAGAGATGTCTGACTTTTTTTATAGTGGTCAGTCTAATACCTGTGAAATGATATTGATTTTCCATT
This sequence comes from Dasypus novemcinctus, assembly GCF_030445035.2. NCBI lineage: Eukaryota > Metazoa > Chordata > Mammalia > Cingulata > Dasypodidae > Dasypus > Dasypus novemcinctus. The sequence goes on from NC_080676.1 coordinate 66,027,909, forward strand.
TTGATTTGTATTTCCCTAATCACTAGTGATGTTGAACATTCTTCATGTACTTCTTTTCCATTTGTACTTCTTTGGACAGTTATCTTTTCAAGTCTTTTCCCTTTTTAAAATCAGGTTGTTTGTCATTTTATTGTTGAGTTCTATGCTATTTTTGTATATCATGGATACTAAACTTTTATCAGATATGTGATTGCCAAATATTTTCTTCCATTGAGTTGACTGCCTTTTTATCCTTTTGACAAAGTCCTTTGAGGTACAAAAGTGTTTAATTTTGAGGTGGCCCCATTTATCTATTTTTTCTTTTGTTGATTGTGCTTTGGGTGCAAGGTTTAAGAAACTACCACTTTCTACAAGTCTTGAAGATATTTTCAACATTTTCTTCTAGGAGTTTTATATTTGTCACTTTTATATTCAGTTCCTTCATCCATTTTGAGTTAATTTTTTTTTTTAAGATTTATTTTTATTTATTTAATTCCCCTCCCCTCCCCCGGTTGTCTGTTCTCTGTGTCTTTTTGCTGTGTCTTGTTTCTTTGTCCGCTTCTGTTGTCGTCAGCGGCACGGGAAGTGTGGGCGGCGCCATTCCTGGGCAGGCTGCTCCCTCCTTCGCGCTGGGCGGCTCTCCTTATGGGTGCACTCCTTGCGCGTGGGGCTCCCCTACGCGGGGGACACCCCTGTGTGGCACGGCACTCCCTGCGCGCATCAGCACCGCACATGGGCCAGCTCCACACAGGTCAAGGAGGCCCAGGGCTTGAACCGCGGACCTCCCATGTGGTAGACGGACGCCCTAACCACTGGGCCAAAGTCCGTTTCCCTGAGTTAATTTTTGTATATGGTGTGAGTTAGGGGTCTTCCTTCTTTCTTTGGATATGGATATCTACTTCTCCCAAAACCATTTGTTGAATAGACTGTTCTGGCCCAGTTGGGAGGGCTTGACCACCTTATCAAAAATCAGTTGATGGTCGATAGAGTATTTCTGAGTTTTCAACTAGGTTCCATTGGTCAATGTGTCTGTCTTTATTCCAGTCATGCTGTTTTTACCACTGTAACTAAACAATATGCTTTAAAGTCTGGAAGTGAGAGTCTTCCAACTGTGTTCTTTTTTAAATACCTTTTTGGCTGTTTAGTTCCCCTTACTCTTTCAAAAAAATTGATAATTGGTTTTTCCACCACTGCTCAAAGGCTGTTGGGATTTTTATAGGGATTGCATTGAATCTGTAAGTCACTTTGAGCAGAACTGACATCTTAAAGATATTTAGTCTTCCAATCCATGAACATGGAATATTCTTCCATTTATTTAAGTCTTCTTCAGTTTCTTTTAGCAATGTTTTATTGTTTTCAAAATAGTTTATGTCCTTGATTAAGTTTATTTCTAGATATTTGATTATTTTAGTTGCTATTATAAATGGAATTTTATTTCTGATTTCCTCCTCAGATTGCACATCAATAGTGTATAGAAATGCTATCGATTTTTTTGCATATTAATCATGTATCCCACTACTTTGCTGAGCTCATCTATTAGTTCTATGAGTTTTGTTGTTGATTTTTCAGGATTTTCTAGGTATAGGATCATGTTATCAGCAAATAGTGAAAGTTTCCTTCTTCCTTTCCTCTTTGGATGCTTTTTATTATTTATCTAGCCTAATTTCTCTATCTAGAACCTCTAGCATAATATTGAATAATAATTGTGACAATGGGCATCCTTATTTTGCTCCTTATCTCAGCGGGAAAGCTTTCAGTGTCTACCTTTGAGTAAAATGTAAGCTGTAGGTTTTTCATATATGTATGTTATCATATTGAGAAAGCTTCCTTCTATTCCTATCTTTTGGAGGAATATTTTTTTTTTATCAAGAAACTGTTATATTTTGTCAAATGCCTTTTCTGCATCAATTGCGAGAATCATGTGAATTTTCTTCTTCAATTGATCAATGTGGTTTATTACACTAATTGATTTTCTTGTGTTGAACTACCCTTGCCTATCTGAGATAAAACCCACTTGATTGTGTTGTATAATTCTTTTAATGTGCTTTTGAATTCTGTTTACAAGTATTTTGTTGAGGATTTTTGCATCTACATTCATTAGAGATATTGGTCTATAATTTTCTTCTTTTTTGTTGTATCTTTATTTATTTTTGGTATTAAGGTGATATTGGCTTCATACACTTCATTCTTTCCTGTTCAATTTTTTGGAAAAACTTGAATAAGATTGGTATTAGGTCGTCTTTGAATGATTGGTAAAATTCAACTGTAATGCCATCTGGTGCTGGCCTTTCCTTCTTTGGGAGGTTTTTGATTACTGTTTCAATCTCTTCGTTTTGATTAATTTGTTGGAATCATCTATATCTTCTGGGATCAGTATAGGTGGTTTGTGTGTTTCTAGGAATTTGCCCATCTCCTCTACATGTCTAGCTTTTTGGCATAGAGTTGTTCAAAGTATCCTCTTATGACCCCTCTTATTTCTGTGCAGTCAATGGTAATGTCCCCCCTCTCATTTATGATTTTATTTATTTATAGTTTTTCTCTTTGTTGGTCTAGCTAAGTGTTTGTCAATTTTGTTGATCTTCTCAAAGAACCAATTTTTGGTTTTGTTGATTCTCTCTATTGTTTTGTTGTTGCTGTTGTTGTTGTTCTCAATTTCATTTATTTCTGCTCCTTTGTTATTTGGGATTAGTTTGTTGTTCTTTTTCTGGTTCCTCCAGGTGTGCAGTTAGGTCTTCAATTTTAGCTCTTTCTTCTTTTTTAATGTAAGCATTGAGTGCTGTAAATTTCTCTCTCGGCACTGCCTTTGCAGTATCCCATAGGTTTTGATATATTGTGTAATAATTTTCATTCATCTCAAGAAATTTGCTGAATTCTCTGGCAATTTCTTCCTTGACCCACTGGTTATTTAGGAGAGTGTTGTTTAATCTCCATATATTTATGAATTTTCCCTTTTTTAGTCGTTTATTGATTTCCAGCTTCATTCCATTATGATCAAAGAAAGCGTTTTATATACTTTCAATCATTTTAAATTTACTGAGACTTGTCTTGTAACACAACATATGGTCTATCTTGGAGAAGTATCCATGAGCACTTGAAAAAAAGTATATCCTGCTGTTTTGGGGTGAAATGCACTATAGATATCTGTTAGACCTAGTTCATTTATTATATTATTCAAGCTCTCTATTTCTTTATTCATCCTCTGTCCATGTGTTCTATCCAATATTAAGAGTGGTGTATTGAAGTCTCCAACTATTATTTTAGAGACATCTAATTCTCCCTTCGGGTTTGCCAGTGTGTACCCCATGATCTTGGGGCACTCAGGTTAGGTTAGTAGATATTTATTATAGTTATTTCTTCTAGGTGAATTGCCTCTTTCATCAATATATAATGACCTTCTTCATCCCTTAAACAGTTTTACATTTGAAATCTATTTGGTCTGATATTAGTATCACTATCCCAGCTCTTTTTTGGTTACTACTTGCATGGAGTGTCTTTTCCAACCTTTCGCTTTTAACCCAGTTATGTCTTTCCATCTGAGGTGGGTCTCTTGTAGACAACATAGAGATAGCCCATAACATTTTATCCATTCTATCAGTCTATGTCTTTTGATTGAGAAGTTCAATCTATTAACATTCAATGTTTTTACTATAAAGGTTTTGCTTACTTCATCCCTTTGTCCTTCAGCTCTTTGTTGTCATATCATTCTATTGTCTGTCTTCTTACCATTTAGTTTACCCTTCCTAATAATCTGCATTTCTAAACTCTTCTCCAAATCTCTCACCCTTATTTTTTCCCTTCAGGCTGCAACACCCCCTTTAGTATCTCTTGTAATTCTAGATTTTGGTAACATTTTCTATCAGTTTTTGTTTGTCTGTTAAGACTTTGAATTCACCTCATTTTGAAAGATAGTTTTGCCACATGTGGAATTCTTGACAGGAAGTTTTTCTCTTTCAATACCTTATATATATTATACCACTTTCTTCTCTGTTGCCATGATTTCTGATGAGAGGTTGGCAGTTAATCTTATTGAGTTTCCCTTGTGTGTGATGCTTTGCTTTTCTCTTGATGTTTTCAGAATCCTCTTTTCATCTCTGATATTTGCCATTCTGAATAGTGTGTGTCTCTGGGTAGGTCTTTTCAGATTGATAATGTTTGGGGTGCATTTTCTTTCTTGGATATTGATATTTATATCTTTCATAAGGATTGTAAAGTTTTTGGTTATTTTTTCCTCAAATATTCTTTCTACCTCTTTTCCATTCTCTTCTTCTTCTGAGACATCAATAATGTGAATATTTGGGCTTTTCTTATTGTCCTTCAATTCCCTGAGACTCTGTTCCATTTTTTCCATTCTCTCCTTTTTCCATCTTCCTGTCTTTTCCAGTTCAGATGTTCTGTCTTTGAAGTTATATTTCTGTCTTCAAGTATTTCAGATCAGCTCTTATGTGCCTCTAATGTATTTTTAATCTCATTCATCATGTCTTTCTTTCCTGTAAGGTCTGTTACCTTTTTTTGTAAGCTTTCAAACTGTCTTTATGCTCTCCAAGTATACTCTTTATATCCATATTTCTTTGTTTATATTTTCTTTATATTCTTTGAAGTGATTTAGGAGAGTTGTGTGATTATCTGACTGATTGTTTTAAATCCTGTATCTCTTTAGGATATTTCATTAGCTCTTTTCCTGTCTCCTAGTTTGGCTTGTAATTTTTTGCTGATGTCTAGGCATCTGCATATGCTGGTGAATTTACTTTGATGGCCAATTTCTCTCACTTATTTTTTTTCCCCACTTTTCTTTGATCGTTAGCTCAAGTTATTCTAAGTCTTTAAAATTGTTTATCCTATGTTATCAAAATCACACCAGAGACTCACTAGTGAGGTGCAGATTTTCTCCCAGGGATTAGGATACAGGTAGAACAGAGAACAGGTTTTGCCCATGCAATTTCCAGATCAGTCAGCAGATGGTGCTCATCAATGCATCTTTCCACCAGTGGTGTTTCAGTATGGGCTTTCCTGTGAACCTGTGCTGAAACACCAGAACAGAGATTCAAAACAGTCTCTGCTGACAGAATTCACGGAAGAAAAGTCCCTGTCCCCCTCCCTTTTCCTTGAAACTGCTGACAGGGAGGAAGGTGTCTACTCCCCTCTCAGTTGGCTGCAGTAGCCAGGGGGTTTACCCTTGTTTAATATCTTGGGAGTAAGGGAAGGGAGATGCTTCTGGTTGCTGTGGGGGCTTGGTAGCTCATGTTTGTTGTTTTGGCTTATTCATCTCTCTGTCCCTCACCCTCCTGGGAGTTGTGTGTATCCTGGTCTACCCACCCCCAAAGTAGGTCCCTTGAGCAACTTTTGGCTCTTTCTACATTGATTTTGTGAGAGCATTGGACTCTGCCTGTTAGAGTGATGCCATCTTCTGACAATTCAATAATTTTACATTTAACTGTCTGAGGAACTGCCATACTGCTTTCCACAGTGGCTGTAACATACCATTTTACATGTCCACCAACAATTCATGAGGGTCCTAATTTCTCTGCATCCTCGCCAGTTTTTGTTATTTTGTGTTTTTTTTTTTTCCATTTTTCTTTTTTTTAAAATAAGATCCATCATTAGGAATGTGAAGTAGTATCTCATTGTGGTTTTGATTTGCATTTCCCAATGGCTAATGATGTTAAGCATTTTGTCATGTGCTTACTGGTCCTTTGCATATCTTCATGGGAGGGAAACTATTCTTTATCCATTTTTAATTTTTTATGTTTGGTAGTCTATTTGCTGTTCAGTTGTTAGAGTTATTTTTTTGTCCTGAATATTGGGCTTTATCAGATGTATGATTTGTGACTATTTCCCCCCCTTCTTTAAGTTGCTGTTTTGTTTTCTTGAGAATTTCCTTTGATGCACAAAATGCTCATTTTTATTGCCTCCAATTTTTGCTATTGCAAATATTATTTCAATAAAATTCCTTTATTTGTTCCCTGAGGCACATGTAAAAGGTTTTTTCCAGTACATGAAATTCATATTTCCAGGCCTTTTGGTATTCAGGTGTATTCACTTCAAATTTAGTCAATGTTGTAAAATAGCCCTCTAATATGATTGCATTACTTCACAGTCCTAGTAGCACTGTATGGGATTTTGATTTTTCTGCAATATACCCCAAGATTGGATATTATCACCCTTTTTAAAAAATTTCTAGTCATTTTACTAATCTGCTTTTTAATGAACTTTGCTATTTGTCTTTGGTCAAGGTAACACATATTAAATCTGAGGACACAAAAATACCTTACTATATTTTCCTTCAATAAATATAAATATCTCCCACATTGAGGTAATTAATTCATGTGTAATTTTTTGTGGTATGAAAAGGAATAGAATTTAATCTTTTTCTATATGGATAGCTTTCCATTTGTCTCAGCATCATTTATGAATTTCTTCTTCATTCCTCACTGATTTGTAGTGTCACTTCTATCATATACCAAGTTTTTTATACTTAGATCAGCTTCTGAGAACTTAATCTGTTACCTTGCTCTGTTTCTTTATTTCTGTACCAATACCACAGGGATATGATTATCAACATTTATATTAAGGCTGTATATTGAGAAGGATTCATTTTTAAGTATATGCTTCCATATTTTATTGCCTATTTTTAGAAAGTACTCTGCCAGTTTCATTCTCTCTCTCTCGACTGCCTCTGTCTCCCCCTTTCTTTCTCTCATTGTATCTCTATCCCTCCTGTGATTTCAATCAGAATTGCATTTGATCAATAAAATAAGCTGGGGGAATTGACAAAACTTTTATAAATTCATAATAACCTTTATTTTTAAAGAAGCTTTAGATTACAGAAAAGTTTCATAAAAACTATAGGGAAGTCCCATATAACATTCCCACCCACACACACACATTTTCTCCTATTATTAACATCATATATTACATTGCTACTAATCACAGTCTCCAGTTTATGGTTTTCAGTTTGCATCTGTACAATTTTATAGGCTTTGATTAATTTATAAAGTCATATGTCCATCATTGCAGTATCATACAGAACAATTCCAATGCCCCCAAAGTGCCCTATGTTTCACCTATTCATTCCTCTCCCTCCCCTCTGACCTTCTGGTAACCACTATATTTATATGAATGTTGCTAGTTATCTATGTTTGGTCCATGGTTACCCTCCCCCCTCCTTTATATTTGTTCATTCCTCAGTCTTGAGGACTTTTGGGTCATGTCTATTCTTACTGCCTTGGATTGAGAGGGGGCTTAGATATTATGGGGCAGATGCAAGGAATGTTTTGCTTCCAGTTGTAGATACTCCTTATTTGTTTTTTTTTAGATGATGACCATCATCATCATTTTATTAGTTGCCCTGGGCAAGACTGAAGAATTGGAGAGTAGGTGTTGGGACACAGCTCTGCTGAGATTCAAGGCTCAACTAGCGCTTGAACAGTCCAACGATTTAAGTCTCTGAGACATATATTTAATGGCTTTAGTGATAAATGTAAGTTCAAGTAAAAGTGGTAGAAGAATTATGAGTAGGGAATTTATAAATGAATCTGTGTTTATTATATTGGGGAAATAGATTTTCATATAATCCCAAAGAAGGCCCACCAAAGTGGTGTTGGTTTCGTATGGCTATGTGTCTTGTTTAGAGCCCTTGGGAGCATTTTTGTTTGAGGTTTGTTTACTGTGTCGGTAAGTGAAATCTGCCTGAGACCTGCACAAATACAATTTCTGGAATGACCTCCTGACTTACCTTGAAATCTCCTAGCCATAAAATCTCTTTTTTATTTACTGCTTCCCCCTTCGTTTCAAGGTTTATTTCCACATGTATCACTGGTTGGTACTTGGTAACAGTCCATCAGCTCCAGGGAGGCTCAGCCTCCAGTGTCATGTCCCACACTGGGGAGAAAGCAGTGAGCTCTTTTGCAGAGCTGGGCTTAGTGAGAGGCCACACCTTCCACAGTTACTGAAGGAAGAGTGCAACCTGTGTTTCCCTACTCCACTATCTTGTATCTCAGAATTGACAAAGTTATAAGAAGAATTCCATTAGAGAATATTATTTCTCTCCATTTATTCAGTTAAATTTTTACATGCTTACATATATAAATCATATTAATATTTTATCTTATCATTTCTCTTAAAACTTTTTATTTTAGTTCATTGGTTTGAGCATTCAGTAAAATATTAGCAGTGGCAATAGTAAACATTTGATCCTAATCTTTACAATAATTGAAATGCACTTAAAAGTTCACCATAAAGCATAATACTTAAAGTTGATTTTTATTAGCTATTTCATTATCAGGCTAAGGAAATTCCCTCTATTCCTGGTTTGCTAAAATGATATTGTTATTATTTTTAATTATTAATGAAACAAATGCCAAGTTTTATTGAGTACCTTTTCTGCATTCATTGAGCTAATCTTATTTTTGAACTTTAATGTTTTAGAGTGGATAAACTGATAACTATTTTATTTAAATATTATTGCTTTCCTTTGATAAATCCTATTGTTTGATGATGTATTTACCATGCACTCATGCAACTGCTGGATTACATTTGGCTAGTAATTTATTTAAGACATTCACATTTACATTCATAAAGAAACTTGTACTATAATTGTATTACATTATCCTTATCTATTTTTGATATAATAGTTTTATCAGCATCATAAATTTAACTGCACACTTTCTCCCATTTTGATTCTTTATATACTTAGTGTAAGAAATATACAGTTTTATCAATGTCTTCTTTTTTCTTTACCTGTTCTCTCTTTTCTTAATATGAGGCTTATTCTGTGGTTATTTTTCTACCTTCTTGATTAAAATTTTTAGCTCAGTTTGTTTCAGCTTTACAAAATGTGTTCTGTATGATATCAAGTATTTGAAAGTTTTTAAGATTTTCTTTGTGGTCTAATAAAAAGGCCATTGCTATAAATACTCCATTTATGCTTGAAAATAATATATATTCTCTTTTTGGCATGCAAATATGCATACATACATTTTCTACATTTTGAAGTAGGTCTAGTTACACACTTTAATAAAAGGTGTATATTTATTTATTTGTTTGTTTATTTATTGTAAAGAAGCTTTAGATTATATAAATGTTACATAAAAAATATAAGGAGTTCCCATATGCCCCATTCCCTTTCCCTCTCAAACTTTCACATTAGTATAGTACATTTATTACAATTGATGAACACACATTGAAGCATTGCCACTAGCCATGGATTATAATGTACATTGTAGTTTACACTGTCCCATGCAATTTTATAAGTTATGACAAAATATGTAATGGCCTATATCCATCATTGCAACATCATGCAGGACAATTCCAATATCTGAAAATACACATTCCTGTGGGTGTGAACTCATGTGTAAACAGCACCTTTTGAAGATGCTAATTTTAGTTAAATTGTAGCCCAAATGAATGAGGATAGGCATTAATAAGTAATACTGGAGTCCTTTATGTGCAGAAAAAATTTAGACATGGTTTTTCAGAGGAAGATACAGTGAAGAGCTAGAGCTGGAAGTTGGCAGAAACCAGAGGAACAGATACAAGGCTAGTAAAATCACCATGTGACAAGACAGAAATGCAAGCCAAGGAACCCACTGATTGCCATCACGAGGACACTGGTGACTCTAGGAGAAAGCATGGTATGTTGAGACTTTGCTTTGGGACTTCTAGCCTCTGAATTGGCATTTCTAGTCTCTGAATTGGGACACCTGGCCTTCAAATCCATGAGCCAATAAACCCTCTTGCTTAAGCCAACCAGTGTGTGGTATTTGTCTTAGAAGCTGGAAAACTAATAAAAAAAAAGTTAAGAGTTTTCAGGACATACCAACATGAAATAGAGAAAGAAATGAATACATTAATAGGTTTAAATTGCAATGAAATAATACAATAAAAAGGAATTGAAGATATTCCTGGAGTTTACATTTGAATAGCATTGCTAGCATTATGGTTCTGCCACTGTTAAGCCCCATGGACTTCAGTAAATAACATGAACTCCTCCACTTTTATCGCCCCTATCTGGGGACTGTGAGGAGGGATTTGGACAGGAGCAAATTGCCCCTGTTGAACCCATGGCCTACCTTTTACTTTATATTTTTCCCAAAGTTGTCCATAGGAGACCTAGTATATGGTGCCCTTCTGGACACCGTTGGCTAGCAGCCACAAGAACAAAGCTCAGTGAGTAAGGGCCTCAAGAGGAAGGGTGGCCACTGACCCATTTTGCAGTTCTCAGGACTTTCTGGGTTAACAGGAAGATACAAACTACCCCCCAGTCTGACTACATTGTCAGTTACCACATACTTCTTAGTATGGGAACCCTTGCCCCAAGAAGAGAGAATAAAACAAATCTGCTCAATTGCATCTCACAGAGGAAATCCTGGGTTGAGGAGAAAACTAATTTCTTGCTCCATTCAAAGGACCCCTTTCAAATAGTCAATATCTCACCATGAAATAATAATTAGGTGAGGCGCTAATTCCACTGCAGGGGTGGAATACACACTTGCTAACACCCAGTTGTTATAGCATGACCAGTGCTTCCTTCTCATTACTATGAGACTTAGTTGGAATTCAGGAAGGTCACCCATAGTGGGATATGCTCATCTGGCTCCCTGAAGGAATAAGTCAAACAGCTATAGTGGCAGCTGCTCCTTCCCCACATCCTGCTTTCTCTTTTCTTAACTCCAACTAAGAGTTTGTTAGATGATGGGATTGGATGCAAGGTAGCCAACACTCCAGCATTCAGCCCAGTTGATTCAAGTCAGGGAAGCTCTGAGAGGAGATCCTTTCCACATTTCTGTCCATACCTATCCTTCTTCTACTACATCTTCTCTATAAATGTTCATATTTTTGTTTTTACCTCCTGGAACCCATCTTCATTTCTAATAGTCTCCTGGCTACACACTAACATCAGGAACAGTTTGGGTGGCTTGAGTGCAAGTACACCTGATTCCAGAGTAAGAAAGATATAAGAAGTCATGAGATAAGGGAGTGTATGCTGGGCAGTGGAAAGCCCAAATTCATTGATCTCAGCATGGAACCAGCTAGCTTACTCCTTGACCTTCAGGGGGATCCTCACAGTCCCACTTATTACCACTCTTCCCCTGGAGAACAGAGACATCTTGCTATAGGTTCCCCAGCCATGGGTCAATATTTCTACCCAGGCTGGTAGTGTGGGGGGAGACCCTTCAGTTGTCCACAGAGCCATGAGTCTGGTTTGCCCAAGATCCTCCTGTACAAAAAAGAAAGCAAGAGTATTGAAAAAAAAATGCCAAAGAGTCAACCCACTCCATACTTCTCCATGTACCATGCTTACTGTCCCAAAATCTGTGGAGCCAGTTGCTATAAAGGAGCAATTGGGGTGTGGAGACAGCAGGCTCAGGCACAACAAGGACTTTAAGCAAATGACCATTTTATTACTTACACAGTACAAAGGGTCCAAAAGAGCAGAGGAAGAGATCCCATTAGTCTAGTCTACTAGCGTGGCTAGTCTACCAGTGTGGCCAACTACTTTAGTCAAGGTTGGCTCCACATTTCCTGCTTCACATCAGAGATGAGAAACTGCCTGAGAGTGGGTATTTATATACCCCAGGGGGAGGGAACCCTGCCACTGAGAGTACTGGTCCTATTAAGCAGCTAAATTTGTTTTTTGCCAGTTTTGGGTTTAAGGCATTATCAGGCTGTTTCATTAGACTTAACATCTCCCCCAGGCTTTGGAATGGAAACATATTGAAACATCTGCACACAATAGGAAAAAGAAGGGAGTAGGTAAGGGTTGAAAGATGGCTGCTATGCATGTCTGTGATTTCCCCAACTGTTGGGTCCTTGATGTTTTTTTTTTTAATACTTCTGCAGATCTCTGCCTTTTGACTGAAAGTTTAAACATTTACATTCAAATTTATTACTGATAATGAAAGTTTTACTTCAACCATTTTGCCTTTTTAGAAAAAAAATTATGCTTTCCACCTCATTTCTTCCATTACTGTTTACTTTTGTGTTTAGTTGATTCTTTGCAGTGAAACATTTTGTATCCCTTCTCATTTCCTTTTTTTTTTTTTTGTATTTTTTAAACATATTTTATTTCTGGTTAATATGGAGTTTATATGCAAAATTTGAGGCAATCTATTTTGAATTGATACTAACTTCAATAATGTTCATGCTCTCTGCTTCTATTTCCCTCCTCCATTTTTTAAAATAATTTGTTCTTCTTGTCACAGATTACATCTTTATAGTTTGTGTGTCCAAAAACATAAATTTATGATTATATTTTAATCAGTTTTATATCATGTAAGGAAAAAAGTAGATTTATAATGCAAGAATACAATAGTTCTATCATTAATATTTACCTCTGTAGATATCTTTATTTTGGATATTTTTTCTTCTGATGGCTTTAATTTAGTTTGTAATATATGTATTTTTTAATCTATAAGACTCCCTCTAGCATTTCTTTTAGGAGAGGTCTAGTGGTAATGAGCTCTCTTAGCTTTTGTTTATCTGAAAATATCTTGATATCGCCCTTATTTTTGAAAGAGCTTTCAGATAATAAAATTCTTGGTTAACAGTTTTTTTTTCTTTCAGTAATTTAAATCTGTTATCCATGGAGTTCTGTCTCCTTGGTTTCTGATGAGCAATCAGCACTTAATCTTATTGAGGTTCTCTTGTACATGACACATTGCTCTTCTTTTGCCACTTTCAGGATTCTCTCTTTGTCTCTGGCCATTAACAGTTTGACTATGATAGATCTTGGTTTGACTCTTACTAAGTTTATCCTATTTGGACTTCTTTGAACATGTTGGATGAATATATTTATGTCTTTGGGATGTTTGGGAAATTTTTTACCTTTTTATCTTTAGATATCCTTTCTGCCCCCTTTTTAGGGGAGCGTAAAATATAGGTGGCTTACCCATAGCTGATTCACCCAGCATATTCAATCAGCTGTCCTTCCTTCAGACAGCCATTTATTATGTGGTTATTACATCATATAGGTGCTGCACTGAGGGAAAGCATTCATTGTAAATATCTAACAGGCAAGGACAGAACTTAAAATAGGGCAATTAGCAAAAATTTTCCTGTTGTACAGTGGGTTGACCTTCACACTAATTTTATGAAGTAAATAGAGGAAGCATTTTTAGAAAATAGGGAAATAAAACCTAAAAAGATGAAGTAATAAGACTGAGAAAACAGGGACTGTATCAAAAGAGGGAAATGAAGTCTAAGGATGACACTTTTATACTTGACCTGAGGAATAGTCAGTTCCATTTGCTGGAGTGAGACAGAAGATTATAGAAGGGAGGATATCCAGAAGCAAGTAAAAGTATAAAAAAAGAGGAATGTTTTAGTATTTTAGATAGATTTGAAATTATTTTTAGGAATTTGTTCATTTGTCTCTATGAGGAAAAATAGCAAACAAGACATGCTAAACAAATGAACACAAATCAATTAATAACTGAGAAAACCAAGATTTGTGCAAGAAAGGAATTGTGATCATAGTATGCTACTTGGCTAAAAGATAAAGAATATTTACATAGTCATAGTGAAACAACCACTATTCTTTTATCTAAAAAATATGATATAGCCATTTTTCATGGGTGGATGGCAAGGGCATGGGGGATTTATAGTAGTGATAGATACCATAATAAGAAGTTAGTAATGTCTAAAATGGATAAATCCAAGAATTGCAATATTATAGAATATTATCTGGAAGGTATTGCTCTGGTTGTAATATAAGTAAATTATATTGGAAATAAAAGTACTATCCAGATATTTACAAAAATATTAATAGTAATTAAAAGTGGAAAGTTAGAGTAAGGCTGCTACCTCCTTTTGTTTTGTTTCTTTTTCAACAATGTGGTGCCAGTGTCTGTAACAGGGACAGTAATATAATAATAGATAATCTTTGTAAGCCATATATTTTGGATCAGGAATTATTTTATGTCATTCATGTGTATTAAGTCATTTAAAACTCATGAAAGTTTAAACATTCATCCCATTTCTATAGACAAGAGAACTGATTTAAAAGATACAAGGTAACTTTCCCAAGGGCACACAGCTAAGTATGTGGTAGTATCATGAGTCAATCTATGCTCTTAATCACCATGCTAGTGTTTTCTAGATATTTGTACTTTGAATTTTAATTTTTTTTTCTGGCCAGAAAATATATTCTGTTAGAGGTTTGCAATGATTACCAGGTCATAAGGTTGTGGCTCCATTCCAAAAGACTGAGCAAGTTACCTATGTGTTGAAGGCAGCATATCTCGCCCCAAGAATGAGCCATATCACTGTGGGAATGGAGCAGATTAGGACCCTCATCCCTCCCATGCCATCAAACCTTATTGCATTCCAAGAAAACCCTACTTCCTAGCCTACTACCCCCAAGTCATCCACAATGAGAATTCACTTTTAGAGCCCTTTTTTGTCCCAAATAAAGGAGGACCCTGACCCCCTCCCCATGAACTAACATTTCCTCACCTTTTGATATCCTGTATAAATTTTCACCAGCACTTTCCATGAGTGGGTTGAAGTCTGTTCTTCAGACCCACTCCATTGGGAGAGCTTCTCAATAAATTTCTGCCTGTGGTCATATCAGTCTCTGTGTCCCAGTAAGTACCTTTTTTTCTCCAACATATACCATGTGATTTTAATGTTGAAACATAGTTAGATTTATTTTAGGGCATGTACATAGTCTATCTTGCTCAATGTTCCATGTGCACCTGAAAAGAATGCCTCTTCTTCTGTTGTTGACTGGAGTGTTATATAAATGTAAATTAGGTCAATTTGGTTGATAAAGTTAAGGTCTTTTATATTATTACTTACTTTTTGTCTACTTATATTAATTACTAAGAAAAGTATGTTGAAATATCCACTTCTAATTTCAGATTTACCTATTTGTAATTTAAGGTCTGCCAGATTTGTTTTACCTATACTCTAGTTCTTTTTTTGGATGCATACACATTTAGGATTATTATGGTTTTTTTTGGTCAATTAATTCATTTAGGATTATGGAATGTTCCTCCATACCTATGCGATATTCCTTGAAGTCTACATTATCTAATATTAATGTAGCCACTTTAGTTTACTTATTATTTTTGTATGGCATATATTTTTCCATTCTTGTATTTTTAACTCTGTCTTCATATTTAAAATGGGTTTTGCTATTATTTTTAGTTTGATTTTCTCTGTCTTTTAATTGGAATATTTAGATTATTTACACTTAATGTGATTATCAATACATTCTCTTATTTAATATAACTCTATTTTGTTAGTTTTCATAATCTCTGTACTCAATTTTTATAGGTTTCTCTTGCTCTGGAGATGAGATAAGTTCACAGAATTTTTTTCTGCAGTACCTAATTTACTGTTAATATAATCTAGACAATTTTCATTTCAGATATTATATTTTTCAGATCTGGAATTTTACTTTCTTTCCAGTGTTTTTTCTTTCTATAATTCATGATTTTTCTTTTAAAATTTGAATGTAATTATAATAACTTTTGAATGTCTTTCATTAATTCCATTACTTCTACTGCTTCTGGGTCTGTTCAAATTGACTCATTTTTTCTTCTGACCCTGAGTCACATTCTCCTTCTTTTGCCATGTCTATTAATTTTTTCTGGATACTGGACACTGTGTATAGTTGAGTGTCTGGATTTTGTTGTTTACTTAAAGAGGGTTGGATTTTTTCAGTGGTAAAAAGTTACATTACTTGAGTTTATACTTTTAGACTTGGTCTTAAATTTTTTCAGAGTATTTCTGAAGTAGCTCTGCATTGCTGAGGATCTACTCTTCTGCGGTCACAATTAAATGCCCAAATTATCAACAAGGAAACTCCATGCTTCTAGACGTTTGAATAACTTATAGCCCTTTATATCTCTGGAAACCATTTGTTCACAGGTCCCTTATCACTTATTGCCAGGCTTTGTGGAGATTATCCTACACATACACATTTTAGAGATATCCAAAGAGAATCCTATCAGAGTTATAGAACATTTTTCCTGAGTAGGTCCCTCCTCCGCATAACTGCTCTATAACTTCCATTTAATTCAGACTTCTTATACTCTGATATGGGTGTCCTCAAATTAATGATTACTGATGTGTTCTTGAGCTCTCTCTATCTGATCTGCTGTTGATTGAATTGTATCCTCCAAAGGATATGTTCAAATCCTAATGCCAGTCTTGTGAATATAGTCCTCTTTGCAAATAAGGTCTTTGAAGATGTTCCTAGTTAAAATGAGGCTAAGCTATATTAGGGTGGTAATCCAATATGACTAGAGAGGAAATTTGGACAAAAAAAAGATAGGTGGACAAGACAGCCATGTGCTGAAAGTATAGGTTGTGTTACACAGCAAACCAAAGAATATCATCCTTTGCAGCAAGCCATGACCAGAATCCTACAGACTTCCGGGGAAACATGCCAACACTGATTTTATGCAGATTGCTAGCTGTCAGAACTAAGACAAGCAGTTTCTTTTGTTTTTAGCCACCAGTTTGTATTGTTTTTACTACAATCCCAGGAAACTAAGACATTCTCTATGATCTGTAACGTACTTCCAGGAAGATCATTTGTGTGGTCGTAATTCTACTTTTATTTGTTTCCCTGGTTGCAACGATCACAGTCCTATGCTGCCTGTTGTCTAAAGTCTGAAATAGTGTTTTTCCCAGTTTTCTAATTTTTTTAAGGTAAGAGATTAAATCTAATACCTATTGCTCCTTTATAGCTAGAAACGGAAGTCCAATAATATCATTTTAATAGGGAAAAATTCAATTTTCATGCTTCTCATAGCCCCTTATTTTTCATTCTCCAATTTTTAATTAAACCTATTATTAATCTGCCTACTAACAGAAATGTGGATGTTTTTATTTAACATGAGGAAAAGCAGCAGCTTGTTTAGGATTCAATAAATATAAGTTCCACAATGATGACTACATCAGCCTGAGTGGAGCTTGGTTGTTTTTTTTTCCTTGATTTTTAAGTTTTTTAAAATTTTTTAAGATACTTAGATTACATAAATGTTACTTAAAATATAGAGGGGATTCTCATATGCCCCAGTCCCAGCACCTCCCACATTTTCCCACATGGGCAACATCTTTCATCAGTGTGGAACTTTCACTGCAATCGATGAACATGTTTTGGATCATTGCCACTAAGCATGGATTATAGTCTACATTGTAGTTTACACTCTCCCACTCAACTCTAGGTTTGGCAAGATGTATAATGACCTGTATCTGTCATTGCAATGTCATACAGGATGGTTTCCAATTTCCCCAAATGCCCCTGTATTTCACCTGTTTTTCCCTCTCCCTACCCACTGCTGGGTATATACCAGAAGAACTGAAAACACTGACACAAACTGATATATACACAGCACTGTTCATAGTGACATTATTCACCATTGCCAAAAATTGGAATCAATGGAAATGCCCATCAACAGATGAATGGATAAACAAAATGTGGTATATACATACAGTGGAATACTACTCAGCTGTAAGAATGAATACAGTACTAACAGAGAGGATAACATGGATGAATCTTGAGGACCTTATATCCAGTGAAGCAAGACAGGCATTGAAGGACAAATACATGACCTCTGTGATATGAATTAAGCAAATTGAACTGTCTCAGAGAGCTAGAGTCTGGAAGATAGGCTTACAGGAAATAGAGGTGGAAAGGAAGGTTGTGTGGGGCTCGATTTATGAAGTACCTTCTGACCCTGTAAGGATAGCTGCAGTTGTCTCTGACCCACTCTGAGGCTCCTGCCGTTCCCTGGATGGAGTTGCAGCGCTGAGGCCCAGTAGAGTGAGCCAGTGTCATCCTAGTATCATGGCTTCTTCGCCAGCCTGGACCCTTCCCCAGGCTAGGTAGGAAACATGAGTGGCAAGAACTTGGATGGGAACGAGTTTAATGAGCAGGTACCAATGCAAAAGTTGTATGGGGACACAAAGGACGGCAGCACCCAGGACGATCTTGTTGAAGAAACCGAAAATTTTGAGCAGCAGCCGGCGGAGACCCGCTGTGAGTGGCACCTGGACAAGAAGGCTTGGTTCCCTAAGATCAATGAACATTTCATTGCTATATAGCAGGCCAATTTGGCTTCCCTTATAATGGTGCCTCTAGTTCTATTAGAAATGTACAAGATGTCACTGCTAGGACTACAGAGCAACCTTCACAAAGAAAAGCCCCTGAACGCACTGATTCAAAACAGAGGGGAAGAAAAAAGATAGTTTCATGTCAAAAAAGACAGAAATACAAATGTTTATATGTCTGGTTTGCCCCCAGACATTGCAGTGGATGAAGTTATATAACTTATGTTCAAATTTGGCATTTTATGAGAGATCCTCAGAATTCAGTCAAGTTTTACAAAGATAATCAAGGAAATCTTAAAGGAGATGAGCTTTGCTGTTATTTGAAGAGAGACTCTCTGTAGCTAGCATTAAAACTTTCTGATGAAGATGAAATTAGAGGTTACTAATCACATGTCGAGGGGGCAAAGTTTCAACTGAAGGGGAAATATGATGCCTCAAAAAAGAAGAAATGTAAAGAAATGAAAAGACTACAAGAACTGTCTCTGCAACAAAAGCAGTTGGACTGGAGACCTGAGAAGAGAGCTGGTCCATCACAAATGCACCATGAATTGTCACCATCAAAAATATGTTTCATCCTATGGATTTTTAAAAATATTTTTATTGTCTTTTTTTTTTAAAGATACATAGATCACAAAAATGTTACATTAAATAACATAAGAGCTTCCCATATACCCCCCTACCCACCCACCCACCACTCCTCCCACATCAACAACCTCTTTCATTATTGTGGCACATTCATTGCATTTGGTGAATATATTTTAGAGCACTGCTGCACTGCATGGATTATAGTTTACATTGTAGTTTACACTCTACCCCAGTCCACTCAGTGGGTTATGGCAGGATATATAATGCCCAGCATCTGTCCTTGCAATATCATTTAGGAAAACTCCAAGTCCCACAAATGCCCCCACATCACATCTCTTCTTCCTTCTCCTTGCCCTCAGCAACTACAGTGGTCACTGTCTCCACATCAATTTGAGAATGATCCATTGGTGCTGAATGAGATCAGAGAAGACCTTCGAGTAAAGTACTCAACGTTTGGACAAATTAAGAAACTCCTTCTCCTTGAGAGGCATTCAGATGGTGTGGCCTCTGTGTCCTTTAGGAGTCCAGAGGAAGCTGACTATTGTATTCAAATCCTGATGGAAGGTGGTTTGGTGGCCATCAAAACACTGCCCAAGCATGGGATGGAACTACAGAATATCAGGTAGAAGAGACCTCAAGAGAAAGGGAGGAAAGGCTGAGAGGATGAGAGAATTTCCTCAACACCCCTGAGCCCAACAGAGGCTTTCAGCATTCAGATTCTATTTGTGCTTCAGAAACAGCAGGACCTTCTAGAATAAGGTATTTTTCAGAGCACCCTAACACATCTAACATGAATGCTCAAGAAGCTACAAATTAAAGAACCTGTAGATGAAAAGAAGTGTGAAAAAACAGAAGATGGGGAGAAATTGAAGAAAGTACTTCTGAAAAAGATGCTAGAGAAGGTGGCTCCAAAAAGAGCCTGAAGAAGACTGCCCTGAAGGAGAGTCTGAAGAAGGAATTCCTAAAAGGGAATCTGAAGAAGACAGTTCTGAAAAAAACCCTGAAGAGGATAGTCCTAAAAAGGAGCCCCCCCAAAAATGGGTCTGAAAGGTAATCTAAAAAGAAGAAACTCAAAAAATATCAAGCAAAGAATGATCTTGAAAAAGAATCTGATGAAGGTGACCCTGTAGAGGAGGCTGAAGAGAGGAGGGTGGCTTCCACAAAGAGTTGAAGAAGATGACTCAGAAAAAGACTCTGAAGAAGATTGTTCTGAAAAACAGTGTGAAGTTGGCTTGGGTAAAGAATTTGAAGAAAATGGTCTTGAAAAAGAATTTGATAAGGAAGAATTTGAAGAAAATGACTCTGAAAAATCAGAATTTGAAGATGATGGCTCTGAAAAAGTGTTAGAGGAGGAAGGCTCTGAGTGAGAGTTTGAAGACGATTCAGATAAAAAGAAAAAAAAGGAAGATACGTATGAAAAAGTATTTGATGATGAGTCAGATGAAAAAGAAGACAAAGAAGATGCAGATGGAAAAGGGCTTGAAGATGTTGATGTAAAAGATGAAGAAGATGATGTAAATGAAAAGCTGTTTGAAGATTCACATGAGAAAGAAGATGAAGAAGATGCAGATGAAAGGGAAGATGTAGAAGATGTAGTTCAAAGATGGCAAATCCAACAAAAAGTTGTTTAATGAAGATTCCAGTAAGAAGTTGTTTTAGGAGTCTGATGAGAAGGGGACTACGGGTGGTTTTGGAAATGTTAATGCAGAAGGGCCCCTGTCCACAGGCAGCAGGTTTGTCTTCAATAGGGATGATGATGATGATGATGATGATGATGATGATATTTAATTCCTTAAACGTGTTTTTTAGGGAGACTCCTCTTACTCTACCTATATTTGTCTATATTTCAGGGTAATTACTAGTAGTATAGCATGAACACGTGCATAGTGGTAGGATGCCATAAGATGAATGCATTGAAGTTTTCATTGTTACCGGTACTTAATTATTTTAAATATTTGCTAATAGGCTATTGGGTTAAAACTTCAGAGTCATAGTGCAAGTAAACAGAATACTTGTCCCTTTGTCAGACTTGTTAAATACATGTAGAATAATATTTTTAAAAGCATTCTGACTGAAGTTTGTAATACTCAAAAATAAAAATAAGTTGCTAATATGCAGGAAAAAAAAATGAGTTCCAATGCTAACTCTACCATCTACTAAGTGCCATAGCACTTTACATGCCTTATCAGATCTTTTATTTCCTTGTTTGAAAATTGTGGCTAATAACTACTTAGCGGTATTGTTGGACCTATAGTTCCTGGAACATTATGTGTCCTTAGTGATTGCTAGTGATCTGGACACATTCTTCTGGGATATGACCCACTTTTCTGGCCCCAACAGTTTTTTTTCTAGGAAGTGCCCCTCTCTTCTCCTCCATCCAAGTGGATATAGAATCTAAAACTAATTTGTATACTAAGTCTGTGTACCCAAACAACATTTGATTCAGTCTAGAGACGGCTATCTGGTGGTTGTAAGATTTGAAGCTCAGGAATTGCATGGAGAAAGAGAGAGAGAGAGAGAGAGAGAGATTCCCAAGATGGCAAAATATTTCTAATAATATTCAATTTATTGGATTTAATTTTTTCCTAAGGCCTAGACATCACCTTCATTTGAGTCCATGAGTTAATGAGATGCATAATATCCTCACAATACACACTCTTTAAGTTTTTAGTTTAAATTTGTTTTTTAGCCTTTGCAATTCAAAGATTCCACACTAAGAGTATTTATATTTTCTTCATACTTGCTTATTTGTTACATTAGAAATTATAACTCATACATTTCCCTTTTCATAATGTAGCAGTTTGATATTATTGATGAATTCCAAAAAGAACTATTGGATTATGTTTATAAACTGATCTGTCCCTCTGGGCATATTAGATTGGATTGGATTCAGAATTTCACTTTTACTTGATTAAATAGTGATTAAGGCTTTGATAGGGCCACATCAGTAGGACATTCAGTCCTGGGCAGAGACTCATAGAGAAGCTGCACTGCAGAGAAGGGAGGCTGGAGTCTTGAACTGGAGCCCTGGGAAGTAAGCACACAGAGGAGTTTGGTTGTGAGGAGAGAGAAGCAAGCCCCAGGAAGAGAGGAACCCTGAGCCCATAGAGAAGCAAGCCCAGGGAAGAGAGGAACCATGCACCTTGAGAGAAGCAAGCCCCTGGAAGAGAGGTATGCAGGAAGCCTGAGCCCTGGCAGACATTGGCAGCCATCTTTCTCCAACATATGGCAAAAGACTTTGGTAAGGGAAGTGACTTATGCCTTATGGCTTCATAACTGTAGAACTGTAGCTTCTATCCCAAATAAATACTCTTTTAAAAAAACATCCCATTTCTGGTGTTTTCCATCAGCACCCTTTTGGCTGACTAATACAGAATTTGGTACCAAGGAGTGGAGAAGTGATTTTGCATTTACCAAAATGCTCAAATGGGTTTATAAAGGTGTAAGGAGTATTTTTTTGAGGAATTGTGAAGTGCTTGATAGAAAAGACCTAGATGACCTTGAAGAGACTGTTGATAGCAATATGGATGCTAAAGAGACTTTTTATGATGCCTTAGATATAAATGATGAAAATATTATTGGAAACAGGAAGAAAGGCAATCCTTGTTTTAAAGTTGCAGAGAACCTAGAAAGATTAACTGCTGGTGTTTTATGGAGGGAAGAATTTGAAAATGGTGTCCCTGGACATTTAGCTAAATCATTCTCCAAAGTAAACTCTGAGAATTTGGCTTCTCCTTGCTGCTTATAGCAAAATGCTAGATGAGCGAGATAAACTGAGGACTGAATGATTGGGCACAAAGAAATCAGAAACTGATTCTGGAAATTCCAAGCCTCTGGAAATCAAGTCTCCAGAAGACAGTGCCCATTTGAGGACTTAACTAAGCTTGGAACTGGTAAATCAAGATTGAAGATACAGTTGTCTAGGACAGACTTGTGGAAAGTCTTACTGTCTAATGGCTTGGACCCCCTGCTTCTTGCATGCTAAACCAACAAGCTTTTTGAGAGAACTGTATGAACCAAATCACTGTCAGCTTGGACTAAAAGAAACATGGAAAGGAGAAATTGAAGGAGAAACAGCTCTAAGAGGAAAACCATGGAAGCTGAAATCTGGAATTAAGATATTGCCTTGGGTCAAGAGAGGAACACCAACTGTGTGTACAGAGAGGGTGAGTTTGCCCCAGCAAGAAAGGGGATGTTCCCACCCAATGTTCAAGGAGTTTTGCTGCCCCAGGGTGCAGAGAGTGTGGAACACATTCCTCAAGGATTAGAGTGGTTAAGGCCAGCACCCCACAAGTCTGAGGGGTGGATATGTCCCTCATGGATTAGAGAAGGCCAGGTATTCAACTCATTGCTCTGAGAGGGTTAAGCTGTATGCCAAAGGTTAGGGAGGATGTTGCCTTCCCCTCACTGTATCAGGGAAGTTAAGTCTCTAACCCAAAGATTGGGTAAAGTGTGGCCATCTCCCCAGTGCTCCTTGAGGGTGAGGTCTGGAGCTTAGTCGACACCCAGATACTTGGTGAGGGTGGAACCAAGAAAAGCCTGTGCAAGCCTGTGAAAGGGTTGGTCCCCATTTCATCCCAAGGAGAAGAAACCATTGTCTTAAGAATTACTCTCAGACTTTGAAATCAAATGGAGGATGCCCTGCAGGTTTATTGAACTGTTCTGGACACATAACTCATGTTTCCCTCCCAATTTCTCCTTATTGTAATGAAAATGTTTTTCCTTTGTCCATTTGTGTATTGGAAGCAGATAAATGGTTTTGTAAGTTTCATAGGTCTACAACAGATGGCACTTTGCCCCAAGACAAAATGTATTTCTTTAAAATGACTGTGATACAATTTTATACTCAGCATTGTTACTCATTTAAGGGGTTTTTAAAAATATTATAAGGTATTTTTGAAATTGTGAGGGTGGTGAGTACCAGTTTGATATTACTGATGAATTCCAAAAGGAAATATTGGATTATATTTGTAAACTGGTCTTTTCCTTGGGGCATATTAGAATCTATTGGACTCAGATTTTTCTTTTACTTGATTAAATAGTGATTAAGGCTTTGATTGGGCCACATCAGTAGGACACCCAGTTGCCATGTCCCTTGGTGGGTGGCGACACAGAAAAACTGTACCACAGTGAAGGGAGGCTCAAGTCTTGAACTGGAAGTAAGCATACAGAGGAGCTTGGTTGTGATGCAAGCCCCAGGAACCCTGAGCCCAGAGAAAAGCAAGCCCAGGGAAGAGAGGAACCCAGGAAGCCTGAACCCTGGAAGATTTCAGCAGCCATCCTGCTCCAAAACATGGCAAAGGAATTAACTTATGCTTTATGGCCTGGTAATTGTAGAACTCTAGCTTCTACCCCAAATAAATACCCTTTATAAAACCAACCAATTTCTGGTATTTTGCATCAGCACCCCTTTGGCTGACTAAAACACATAATAACCCAGATAATGATTCAGTCTTTTATTCTCCAACACTTTTCTGGATTTAAAAGAAAATTATTTATAAAATATGTTGAGTTTTTTAGTGTCTTGCATTACAAAACTCAGTATAATTATAAAGTGATCAGCAAAACTACTCCTTCAATGAATATATTTTGTATTCCTTCTAAGATCCTAGCATGTACTGTTTCATATCGTCTTACATCTTTAATTATAAATGACTTTAATTATATTCCAGATATTTGCACAGAGAAAGTAATGAAGGATTAATATTGTTCTTGGCCACTATAACATGAATTCAGAACTTAACAATTGATGTGAAATATGTAAATACTAAATAGGCTTTCCAATGTAACCAAAAATTTAACAGTGAATCACAGAAATAGGTGTGCATCAGTTACTCAAAAAAAAAGTGACACAAGCTATGACTCAATGCAAATTTATGTCTTTAATATCTCATTTCAGTGTTAGAAAGACCCACGGAATAGTGGTGACATATCATTGTTTATCTTTAGGAAAGACCAAACTGGATTAAACAGAATCAGAAATATGGACAGAACATAAAAGGTGTGGCTGGTCCATAATTCTGATTTCAAGTAGTTATTGTCTTTGTTCTATATATAGATAATTATGGCCAAGAAATACATAAGGCTTGAGTTAAGTTTCACTATTTTACAAGATGAAATGAGGGCAAGAATCTGTGTCTTCTGTATGTAGTTTGTTTATTCATTCCTTTATTCAATCAATTATTCATATGTGGAAAGCCTATACATTGAGTACTTATGTGTGCCAGGTACATCATTGCTAGTTGCTGTAAATAAGTGGTAAATGAGCCAAACAGCATATTGGATCTCATGGTCGTTAATTTTTTTTTAAGGAAAAGAGAATAATCACCTTTATATATTATAATTGGCATTCTATTAAGGAAAAATTATCCTGCTTTATTTATTTATGCTTATTAAGTCTTGAATTCTTAGTTTAATCAGCAAGTTATAACTCATTATTCTTCTTCTTTATGTTAATACTTCAGTTTTCATAAATTTGCCTAGTACGGGCCAATTAAAACTGGCTTTTAACTCATAATCATTGTTTCATCATACCTTTACTTTCTGGCATATTAAGTTGTTCCAGTATTATCCTGAGCATTCCTGGTCTTTAGAATTAGGCATTTCTCCAAGGAACCTGGGTTCCTTTCAGTGGACAATGGTATTTATGAACCAAATTCAGGATGCTGCTAAGTATACTCATTGCTAGCTGTGTCCTCATGTGGTGCAATGAGAAGGACCTAATTATCACATCGTTGTTATTCCTTCCAAAATGCAAATGAATCTAATTACAAGTAAATATTAGAGAAGCACAAATTGAGAGAAGTTTTACAAAATAAATGACCCATGCTCTTCAAAAATGTCCAGGTAATGAAATAAATTTAAAAGAATTCTATATTAAAGTAACCTAAGGAAACATGAATGTTATGGATTGAATTGTGTCCCCCAAATGATATATTGAAGTACTAAATCCCAGTTCTGTGAATGTGGCTTTATTTAGAAAAAAGGTCTTTGAGGATGTGTTTAGTGAAGATGCAGCCACATTGGGTTAATCCAATATGACTGGTATACTTATAAGAAGAAATTTGGAACAGATGGACACTGGGGAGTAAGCCAATGGAAACTGCAGGAATCCGAGACTGGAGTGATGCATCTATAAGCAAAGGAAGACCAAGGATTGCCAACAAACCCCAGAAGCTAGAAGCAAGGAAGAATTCTCCCCTACAGGTTTCACATGGAACATGACCCTGCTGACCATTTGATTTTGCATCTCTATCTTTTAGACTCATGAAACAATAAGTTTCTATTGTTTTAAACCAAGCACTTAGTAGTACATTGTTTTGGTAGCCCTAAGAAACTAAGACAAAAACTAAATGCAACAGGTAATTCTAAACTGGATCATAGTCTAGAAAACAAAAACAAAATATACCAAGGAATTATTTAAATTTAATTATGATTAAGGCTGAGAGAGAAAGGTGGAAGGTGCAGTTTTAAAAACGATGTTGACCTGGGAGATAAAATAAAAGAAATGTAATATATTTAATATATGGAATTTCCAGGCAGTTTGCTATGATACATTGAATATCAGTTTTGGAGGAAGAAGACACAAGTACAATTCCCAGTCATATATATTACTAATGGTTCAAATCTGAATAATGCATTTAATTGTACTAACTCCTATTGTAAATGCGATAGTTACTTGAAAGAATTTTTAAAACTCTAAAGCATTTTACAAATGTTTATTATTTTATTTACATAATCCTTATTATAAATTTACAAATTTAATAATCATTTTTAAACCTAGATCAGAATAGTTTTTTCCTATTTTTTTAAACTTTTAATTTGAAAATTTTCAAACTTACAGGAATGTTGCAAAAAATAATAGAGAATTCCAGTAAACCCTTACCTAGAAACCAACATTTACTAACGTTTAACATTTTTCTATATTAGTTATATCATTCCATCTCTCTTCTCCCCCTGCCCCTCATTTGTCTATTTTCTAAACATTTGAGAGTAGGTTGCAGACATCATATTCCTTTTACACTTAATTCCATGTATATAGCCTAAGATCAGTTTTCAAGTTCAAGAAGAGTTAACAATGGTTTAATGCCTACAGTCTATATTTTAGTTTTTTCAATTGTTCCATATATGTCCTGTAGGGTATTTTCTCTTTCATTATTAGATTCAGCCCAGGATCATTTATTACATTTAATTGCCCTTGCTTCTTTCATCTCTCATTTTTAAAAAATTGTGGTAACATATACAGCATAACAATTTGCAAACATAAAATTCAGTGTAATTACCTCCAGTCATTACAAAACTTTTCAATTATCCAAAACAGAAATGATACACTTCTAATCTATTTATTCTCTAGTCCTCCTGTCTCCTGATTCTGGTAACTTTAACTCTATTTTCTGTCTGTATAAATTTGCATATTCTAGTTATTTCATAGAAGTGGAATCTTACAATATCTGCCCTTATGTGTCTAGTTTATTTCACTCAACATGGCATTTCAAGTTTTATCCATGTTATAGTCATGTGTATCAGAACCTCGTTTTCTAAATGGCTGAATAATAAGCCATTGTATGGATATACCATATTTTCTTTATCCATTCCTCTGCTGATGGACATTTGGGTTGCTTCCACCTTTTGGCAATTGTGAATAATACCACTATAAAAATCAGTGTGTAAATATTTGATCAAATCCCTTTTAAAAATTTCTTTGGGTGTAACATATACCTAGACGGATTTTTATATGTGTAGTTCTTTTTTCTTTATTAGAGAATTTGTAGGTTTACAGAAAAATCATAGAAAAATTACAGAAGTTTCCATGTACTGCTCACAAAACACACAATTTTTGTTATTATTAGCACTTTGCCTTCTGTGGTACTTTTGTTACAATTTGATGAAACAATATTATAATTGTGCAAATACTGTAGTCTATAGTTTACATTAAGATTCACTGATTGTGTTGTGCAGTTTTATGGCTTTCTTAAAATATATTATGGTTTGATATGCACTACCTAAAATTTCCCATTTTAATCACTTCAAATATACAATTCAGTGGCATCAATTATACTCACAGTTTTGTGCCACCATCATAACCATCCATTACCAAAACTTTTCCATCGCCACAAACAAAATATTTCTACCAATTAAGCATTAACTTCACATTATTTACCCTTACCCTGGTTCTTGGCTACCTGTATTCTGGTTTCTTCATTTATTATTTTGCATATTCTAATTTCACATAAGTAAGATTATACAATCTCTGTCCTCTGTGTCTGGCTTATTTCACACAACATGTCTTCAAGGTTTATCCATGTTGTCACATATATCAAAGCATCACCTTTTTATGATCAAATAATATTCCATTACATGGATATACTGCATACATATATGAATTCATCTATTAATGGACACCAGAGTTGCTTCCAACTTTTGGCAATTGTGGGATAACACCACAATAAACAGTAGCATGTAAATATCTGATTGAGTTCCTGCTTTCAATTCATGTGAGTATATATCCCTAGAAATAAGAATGCTGGGTCATATGGTAATTCAATATTTAATTTTCTGGAGGGACTGCCAATCTCATTATTCACAGCATCTGCACCATTTTACATTCTCCTGAACATTTAATGAGTGTTCCTATTGCTCCATGTTCTTTCCAAATCTTTTTTTCTATTTTTAAAATTATTAGCCATTCTAGTAGGTGTGCAATGGTATTTCGTTAAGGTTTAGATTTATATTTCCTGAATGGCTAATTGTATTGAGCACCTTTTTTTTTTATTTTTTGCCAAAAACTTTAGTATTGGTGTCTTACATATAGTCAGTGTTAAATGACCCATATTTATGCTATATACATTTACTTCTCAAACTAAACATTTTATTAGTTTTATTCACTGTTATATTCTACTTATTAACTCCATGAGTTTAATCAGTATACTTAGTTCAAAATAACACAGTCATACACTAGTTCTTCTCAGTCTGGCTTCTTCACTCAATATAACATCCATGTTGTCATACGCTTCATGAATTCATTATATTTATAGTCAAATAATATTCCATTGTATATATATGCCACAATTTATCTGTTCATCAGTTGATGGACACCTGGGTTGTTTCCATAATTTGGTGATTGGAATAATGACACTAAGAACATTGGTGCACAGATGTCTGTTTGTGTCACTGCTTTCAGTTCTTCTGGGTATATACCTAGTAGTGGTATGGCCAGGTCATGGCAAACCTATATTTAACTTTCCTTTGGAACTGCCAAACAGTCCTCCACAGTGGCTGTACTATTCTACATTCCCACCAACAATAAATAAGCATTCTTACCTCTCCACATCCTCTCCAACACTTGTACTTTTCTGTCTTTTTAATAGTGGCTGTTCTAATATGTGTGAAATTGTCCCGGCCCGCAGGACGATCAACGGAGACTCCAGGTCCTATGAGGGAAGAATGGTATGGGACAAGAGACACAAAGAACGACAGCAAGACAGTATTCTGATCAAGCTGCAAAATTTTATTGAGGGGACTGAGCATATATATTCTAGGGAGGAGGGGTGTGGCAGGTAAGGATAGGTGACGGTCGGGATTGGCAGCTGCTGTTGCTAGGGCAGAAGGCAGATTTGAGGTAAGAACTTTTGGCGTGAACTAGTTCCATAAAGAAGGGAGAGGGTGACCTAAGCTATTGTTGTATCAGTCCAGGCGGCCATGTTACCAGCATTGCTGAAAGGTAGATTCTGTGCATGCTGCCTTAATCGCCCACAACATGAAATGATACCTTATTGTAGCTTTGATTTGCATATCCCCAATTAGTGATGTTGAACATTTTTCATGTGCTTTTTCACAATTTATGTTTCTTCTTTAAACAAATGTGTATTTGAGTATTTTGTCCATTTTTTAATTGGGTTGTTTGTCTTTCTATTGTTGACTTGTAGCATCTCTTTATATATCATGGATATTAAACTCTTATTGGACATGTGATTTACAAATATTTTCTCCCACTGAGTTTGCTGCCTTTTCACCATTTTGACAAAGTTCTGTCAGGTGCAAAAGTGTTTAATTTTGAGGAGGTCCCATTTATCTCTTTTTCTTTCATTCCTTGAGCTTTGGGTGTAAGGTTCAAGAGATCCCCATTTATATAAGATCTTGAAATTGTTTCCCTACATTATCTTCTAGGAGTTTTATGGTCTTGGCTTTTATATTTAGGTCTTTAGTCCATTTTGAGTTGATTCTTGTATAGTGAGTGAGTTGGGTTCCTCTTTCTTTCTTTTGGCTATAGATATCCAGTTCTCTCTGCATTGTATTTTTAAAAAGACTGCTTTGTTCCAGTAAAGTGGACTTGGTAACCTTGTCAAAAACCAGTTAAATATTGTGGGAAGATGATGATGGACTAATAGGCAGAGCTGAATACTCTCACAAAAACAAAAGAGCAAGATCCAAAAGCTATCCAAAAGACCTGCTTTAGGGATCAGCAGACAAGGACAATGCCACATAACACTCAGGAGGGTGAGGGACAGAGTAAAAGAAACCAAAACAACAAATGTGTGTTACCAAGAGCCAGTGGTGGCTGGGGAAGACTCCCCTCCACCACCCCCAAGATATTAAGCTGGAGTAAAACTTGTGGCTCACTGCATCCAACTGAGAGGGAGGGGAACAGGCATTGTCCTCCCTGTCAGCTGTTTCAAGGGAAAATGGAGGTGACTTTGGTGTGCTTTCTTCAGTGAATTCAGCCAGCAGAGCCAGGTTTCAATCTCCAATCTGGAGATTCAACACAACAACACAGGAAAGCCAAAACTGAAATACCTCTGTAGAAATGTGTGTTGATGAGTGCCATCTGCTGGGAATTCTGGAAATTTCATGGACAAAAACTTTTCCACACTCTCTGTAGCCAACCATTAGGAGAAAATCTGCCCCCCACTAGTGAGTCTTTGCCCAATTTTGAAAACTACCAGGCAATTTTAAAGTATTAGAATAAGTCAAACCAAATATTAAAGAAGGGCTGTGGGGTGAAAAAAACAGGTGAAAGAGAGAAAATGGCCATCAGAGTAAATTCACGAATGTATTCAGATGCCTAGACAATAGCAAAAAATTACAAGCAATACTAGGAGACAAGAAGAGATGGTCCGGGCAAAAGAATAAACCATATATTCTGAACAGATAAAGGATTTAAGACAATTAGTCAGTGACAATCACACAACTCTCATAAATCACTTGAAATAATTTAAAGAAAATATGACTAAAGAAATAAAAGTTATTAAGAAGACACTGGAAGATCATGAAGAACAATTGGAAAGTTGCAAAGAAATGTAACAGACTTGATGGGAATGACAGGCATGCTGGATGAGATTAAAAATACATTAGAAAAGAGGAAAAAAAAGAAAAATACATTATAGGTACATCAGAGCAAATTTCAATTACTTGAAGACAGAATTAGTGATTATGAAGACTGAACTGGAAAAGACAGGAGAACAGAAATAAAGAATGGAAACAATGGAACATTCTCAGGGAATTGGATGAAAATGTGAAATGCACAAACATTCACATTATTGGTGTTAAAGAGGGAGAAGAGAATGGTAAAGGGGCAGAAAGAATATTTTAGGACATGATGACAAAAACTTCCCAGCCCTTATAAAGGACATAAATATCAATATTCAAGAAGGACAACCCAAACAGAATAAAATTGCATAGACCTACCCTGTGACACTTACTATTTGAATGACAGATATAGACAAAGAGAGGATTCTGAAACAGCAAGAAAAAAATCAAAGCATTGCATACAAAAGAAACTTGATAACATTAAGTGCTGACCTCTCATCAGAAACCATGCAGGTGAGAAGAAAGTTATATTATGCATTTAAGGTACTGAAAGAGAAAAACTGCCAGCCAAGAATATTGTTGCCAGTAAAACTATGCTTCAAAAATTAGAGTGAGTTCAAAGTCTTCACAGACAAAAACTGATAGATATGTTACCAAAAGACCAGATTTGCAAGAGATATTAGAAAGGGTGCTGCAGCCTGAAAGGAAAAAAAAAAGGTGAGGAATTTAGAGAAGAGTTTAGAAATGAAGATAATTATGAAGGTTGAACTAAATGATAAAGGGACAGACAATAAAACAATATGACAATAGAGAGCAGAAGGACAAGATGGATGAAGTATATAATGCAATTACAATAATACAATTGAATGCTAATGGATTGAACTTCCCAATCAAAAGACATAGACTGATAGAATTGCTAAAAAAAAATGAGCCATCTATATGTTGTCTACAAGTGACCCACCTCAGATGTAAGGACACAACCAGGTTAAAGGTGATAATTTGGAAAAAGATATTCTGTGCAAGTAGTAACCAAAAAATAGCTGGAGTAGTGATACTAATATCAGAAAAAATAGATGTCAAATGTAAAACTGTTATAATGGATGAAGAAGGTCATTGCATATTAATAAAAGGGGCAATTCACCAAGAAGAAAAGACTATACTAAATATTTATGCACCTAACATGAATGCCACAAGATACATGAGGCACACACTGGCAAAGCTGAAGAGAGAAATAGATGTCTCTACAATAATAGTTGGAGACTTTAACATACCACTCTCAGTATTGGATAGAACATCTGGCCAGAGAATAAATAAGGAATTAGAAAATTTGAATAAAAGATAAATGAATTAGACCTAACTGGCACCTACAGAGCATTGCACCCAAAATAGTAGAATATATTTCTTTTCAGGTGCTCATGGATCCTTCTCCAAGATATGCTTGTGTCACAAGACAAGTCCCAATAAATTTAAAAAGATTGAAAGTATACAAAATAATTTCTCTGGCACAACAAATGAAGCTAGAAATCAATAATGGAAGGAAAAAGGGAAATTCAAAAATAAATGGAAATTAAACAATACTCTCCTAAATAATCAATGGGTCAAAGAAGAAATATAAGAGAATGCAGCAAATATCTTGACACAAATGAAAAAGAACATATCAAAATCTATGGGACACTGCAAAGGCAGTGCTGAGAGGGAAATTTATAGCCCTCAATGCTTACATTAAAAAAGAAGAAAGCTAAAATTGAAGATCTAACTTCACACCTTGAGGAACTAGAAAAAGAACGAGCAAACTAATGCCAAACCAAGCTGAAAGAAAGCAATTGCTAAGATCAGAGCAGGAATAAATGAAATTAAGAACAAAAAAAAAAAAAAAAAAATAGAGAGAGTCACCAAAATCAAAAGTTGGTTCTTTTATAAGATCAACAAAAATTGACAAACCCTCAGCTAGACAAAGAAAAAGAGAGAGAAGATGCACATAAATAAATCAGAAATGAAAGAGGAGACATTACAAAGGACCCCACAAAAATAAGAGATCATAAGAGGATACTATGAACAACTGTATGCCAAAAATGTAGACAATATAGAAAAGATGGACAAATTCTTAGAAGCACACAAACCAACTACACTGATCCTAGAAAAAAATAGACGACTTCAACAAACCAATCACAAGGGAAGATATTGAAACAGTCATCAAAAATCTCCCAAAGATCAAAAGCCTGGGACTATATGGACACATGAATTTTTCCAGTCATTCAAAGACAATCTAATACCAATCTTGCTCAAGCTCTTCCAACATATTGACCAGGAAAGAATGCTACCAAACTCATTCTATGGATTCAACATCATCCTAACACTGGAATATAAAGACACTATAAAAAAGGAAAATTCCAGATCAATATTTCTAATGAATATAGACACAAAAATTCTCAACAAATTACTTGCAAACAGAATCCAAAAGCACCTTAATAGAATTATATACCATGAACAAGTGGATCAAGGACCTAAATATAAAAATGTCAACCATAAAACTCCTAGAAGAAAATGTAGGAAAACATCTTAAAGATCTTCTGGTAAGCAGTAGTTTCTTAAACCTTATGCCCAAAGCACAAGAAACAAAAGGAAAAATAGATAAATGGGACCACCTCAAAATTAAATGATTTTTCACCTCAAAGGACTTTGTGAGAATGGTGAAAAGGCAGCCAACTCAAAGGAAGAAAATATTTGGCAATCACATATCTGCTAAGGGCTTAATATCTATGATATACCAAGAGATTATATAACTCAACAATAAAAAGTAAAACTACCCAATAAATAATGGGCAAAAAAAGTTGAAAAGACAATTGTCCAAAGAAGAACTACAAATGAAAAAAAAAAAAACATGAAAAGTATTCGATTCCACTAGCAATTAGAAAATGCAAATCAAAACTACAATGAGATATCATTTCACATCTATTGGACTGACTGTTGAGAAAATGTGGAGAGATAGAAATACTTATTCACAGTTGGTGGGAATGTAGAATGGTACAGCCACTGTGGAAGACTTTTTGGCAGTTCCTAAGGCAGTTGAATATAGACTTGCCATGTGACCCTGGAATGCTATTACTAGGTATATACCCAGAAGACCTGAGAGCAGAGAAATGAGCAGATATCTGCACACCAATTCTTCATGGCAGCATTATTCATGATTGCCAAAAGTTGAAAATAACCTGTGTCCATCAACTGATGGATGGATAAACAAATTTTGGTGTGTATACATTACAGAATATTATGCAGCAGTAAGAAGAAATAAAGTCATGAAGCAGATGACAGCCTTCATGAAACTGGAGGGCATTATGTTGATTGAAGCAAGCCAGACACAAAAGGACAAATACTGTATGATTACACTATTATGAACTAAACATACTGTGTAAACTCATAGGGTTAATAATTAGAATATAGGCCACCAGAAAATAAGAGGGTAGAGAGTGGAAAGCTGAGGGTTAATCTGTGCAGAACTGTTAAAATGGTAATTTGTAAATCTTTGGAAATGAATAGAAACTGTTAAATCATATCACTGTGTTTGTAAGTAGCAGTACTATCATATGGTTATGAAAGTGGTTTTAAAGGAAAGTCTAAGGTCATGTATATTACTAGAAGGAAAGCTAGAAACTGTATCATGGGACTGTATAAGATAGTAATACCTCATGTAAAACAGGTATATGGGTGATATTGAATATAAGACTGTTTTAACAAAATATAAATGCAAATATCCTAGAGAGAAGGAAAAATCATAGCAGCTATGTTTACCAGGAGAGGTATATAGTGATTGAGAGGTGATAAGTTTTGTTTGTTTGTTTGTTTTGTTTATTATTATTATTGGAATAATGAAAATGCTCTGGTCATGATTGGGGTGATGAATTCACAAACATGATTACCCCGAATGTCATTGTGCTCTTTGGATAGATTTATGCTTTATTAATATGTATCAATAAAATTGAAAAAATGATTAGGAAAAGAAAAACATGAATGTTACAAAATAAATTAGAGATCAAAATGAAATAGCAGCTATGTATGGCAGTGGAAGCTTAGAGAGACTGAGAAGTGAATATTAAGTGTTGCAATATTTTTTTGCGTATTATTGCTATTAATATTGGAATGATGAAAACATTCTAATAATGATTGAATTGATGACTGCACAAATATATGATTACAACAATTACCATATTTGTACACTTTAGATAGATTGTATGTTTTATTAATATATATCAATAGAACTGATTTAAAAAAAGAACATTAGTTGACTGTAGAGGACAATTCTATTTTATTGACAATTTGTCTATCTTTATGCCAATACCATGCTCTTTTGACCACTGTAGCTTTGTAATATGTGTTAAGTCAGGGAGTATGAGTCCTCCCTACTTCACTCTTCTTTTGTAGGATTTTTGGGTTATTCAAGTCACCTTTCCTTTCCAGATAAATTTGGTAATTACCTTTTCTATTTCAATAAAGTAGGTTTTTGCTTCATGTTGCTCAAATGTGGCCACTCTCTAAGCCAAAATCAGCATGTAAATGCATTACCTTCCCCTCAGGATGGGACATGACTTCTGGGGATGAACCTCCCTGGCACTGAGGGATTACTACCATCACCAGCTGGTGATGCAACTAGAAAATGACCTTGAATAAAAGGGGAAAATGGTAAAGACAAATGAGTTTATATGGCTAAGAGACTTCAAAGTGAGCCAGGAGGTCATCAGAGGGGTCATGCTTACACACATCTCAGTGCCACCAGCAGGATCCCAGAGACAGCCAAAATAGATAGAAACCCAGGGACTAGTGCTCCTGAGGGCTTTGGAGACACACAGGTTCTATGGCCATGGCAGATGGCTCTGAAGTGTAGTGCCGGGCCTGTGGGCCCTACTTTGGAATTTGTGCTCCTGAATGTGATGGAGTTAGACTCAGATGTGACCTTTCTATGTGTGCCTCTTCTGTCACTTTTACTGAACCTGTGGTTGACATTAGGGTTGGTGTATACACGGGAGACTTAAATCCCTGGACTGGTTATGCACCAGTTGGGCCCTGAGCCTCTGCAGTGTTGCAACTCCTACTCTCCAGTTTGTTGAACTTGCCCAGGTCAGCTAACAGAGAGGTGAGGATGGTCAACCACCACACCAGGGAACCACCTGCAAGTGGGAGAATCACATCCATCAACCATGTGGGATCTAAGCCCCCTCTTGATTTAGAAGTGGAATGGACATCACCATCACAGGGTCCAGAGGATGGAGGAATGAAATATGGATTAGATTGGACTTACTGCTATTCTACTATAGAATTTTTGTGACTTTAGCAATGGAATAAATTGTATCATTGATATGGAGGCACTGGCCACTGAAGTTGCTGCGGGCAGGGAGAGGGAAGAGGGGGCATTGCCAGTACTTGAAGTTGTCCTGAATGATATTGCAGGGACAGATGCAAGACATTATATATATGCCATAACCAACTGAATGTACTGGGGGAGAGTGTAAACTACCATGTAAACTATAATCCATGCAGTGTAGCAGTGCTCCAAAATGTATTCACCAAGTGCAATGAAAGTGCCACAGTGACAAAAGAGGTTGTTGATGTGGGAGGAATGGGGTGGGGTGGGGTGTGGGGTATGTGGGAACCTCTTATATTTTTTAATGTAACATTTTTTGTGATCAATGTTTCTTTTTAAAAAAAGGCAAATAAAACATTTAAAAAATAAAGTAGGCTTTTGGAATTTTGACTGGTATTCCATTGAATCTATAAATCAATTTGGGTAGGAGAGACAGTATTTAGCCTTCCAGTTAATGAACACAGAATATCTTTCCATTTGTATATGTCTTCTTTGATTTCTTTTAGCAGTATTTTTTCATTTTCTGAATACAGGTCCCTTACATCTTTGTTTAAATTAATTCCTAGGTATATTAGTCTTTTTGTCTATTTTAAATGGAATTTTTCCTGATTACCTCCTCAGATTGTTCAATAGTAGTGTAGGGAAACATTACTGATTTTTGCATGTTGATCTTGTATCGTGCCACTTTGCTGTACTCATTAACTCTAGTAGCTTCACTGTAGGTGTTTCAGATTTTTTAAAATATAGTATAACATCATTTTCAAATAGTGAGAGTTTTACTTCCTCTTTTCCTATTTGGAGGCCTTTAATTATTTTTCTTGTCTAATTGCTCTAGCTAGAACATCTAGCACAATGTTGAATAACAGTGGTGACTGTGGGTATCCCTGATCTTAGAGGGAAAGCTGTCAACCTTTCCTCATTGAATAAGATTTTGCCTGTTGGTTTTTCATATATGCCTTTATCATATTTAGGCATTTTTTTTCTATTCCTATCTTTCAAAGTGTTTTTTCATCAAGAAAGGATACTGGATTTTGTCAAATGCCTTTTCTGCGTTGATTGAGATGATCGTGTGTTTTCCTTCCTTCAATTTGTTAATGAGGTATATTACATTAATTGATTTCCTGTGTTGAACCACCCTTGCATACCAGGAACAAGTCCCACTTGATCTTCATGTATAATTCTTTCAATACGCTGTTGAATTTTATTTGAAAATATTTTTTGAGAGTTTTTGCATTTATGTTCATCAGAGGGATTGGTTTGTAATTTTGTTGAAATTGGTACAATGTGTACACAGTTTTGTTTTGTTTTTTTCCATTTTTTTCACAGCTGTCAGTTTATTTAACCTCTATGTCATCAAGGTACAGACCTATTCAGTCCTTTCATCATACCCTCTTTCCTCAGGTCCCTACCACCTTCATCTTTTTTTTTTTGGTCTCAATTAACTAATTAATTAATTAGTTAATTAATTTTTCTAGGACTAGTTTATTTTATTTTTTTCTCTATTTTTTAAATGTTACATTCAAAAAATTATTTTTTTAAATGTTACATTCAAAAAATATAAAAGGTCTCCCACCCTCCTCACCCACTCCTCCCACATTGACAACCTCTTTCATCATCATGGCACATTCACTGCATTTTGTGAATACATTTTGGAGCACTGCTGCACCACATAGATAATGGTTTACATTGTAGTTTACACTCTCCCTCAGTCCACTCAGTGGGCCATGGCAGGACATACAATGTCTAGCATCTGTCCTTGCAGTGCCACCCAGGACAGCTCCAAGTCCTGAAAATGCCCCCACACCATATCTCTTCTTCCCTCTCCCTACCCTTAGCAGCTACCATGGCCATTTTCTCCACATCAGTGCTACATTAGTAATTACAATAGTTCCATAATAGAATATCAGTAAGTCCACTCTAATCCATACTCTATTCCTCCATCATGTGGACTCTGAGATGGTTATGTCCACTCCACCTCTGTATTGAGAGGTGGCTTAGATTCCACATGGATGATGGATGCAATTCTCCTGCTTGCAGTTGCAGGCACTCTTGGCTCCCTGGTGTGGTGGTTGACCTTCTTTACCTCCCTGTTAGCTGGCTGGTGTAAGTCCAATAAACCAGAGGGTAAGAGTTGCAACTCTGCTGAGGCTCAGGGCCTGCCTGTCACTTGGATGGTTCAGAGATTCAGGTCTCCTAGGTATACACCAACCCCAGTGCCAAACACAGGTTCAGTAAAAGTGACAGAAGAGACACATGTAGAAAGGTCACATCTGAATCCAACCCATCACACTCAGGACCACAAACTCCAAAGTAGGTCCAATTGACATGTTACTGAACTCCAGAGCCATTTGCCATGACCATAGAATCTGTGGATCTCTGTAGCCCTCAGGAGAACCAGAACCTGCAGTTGTATCTACTTTGTCTGTCTCTGGGACCCTACTGAGGTATGTGTAAGCTTGACTCCTCTGATGACCTCCTGACTCTTTTCTGGAGACTCATAGCCATATAAACTCATTTGTTCTTTCCATTTCCCCCTTTTATTCAAAGTCAAAAAGCAGTTTTTAATACCTGATATTACATGTAGATTGAGATATTCTGCTGGTCTGAGTTGACCCTTTTATTCAAGGTCTTTTTCTAGTTACATCATCAGCTGGTGCTTGGTAGTAATCCCTCAGTGCCAGGGAAGCTCATCCCTGGGAGTCATGTCCCATGCTGGGGGGAACATAATGCATTTACATGCTGAATTTGGCTTAGGGAGTGGCCACATTTGAGCAAAATATGGCTTTGGAATTAGGGTGATGTTGGCTTCATAAAATGTGTTGGGTATTATTTCCTTCTCTTCAATCTTTTGGAAGAGTTTAAACAAGATTGGTGTTAATTCTTAAAATGCATAGTAGAATTCACCTGTAAAGCCATCTGTTCCTTGACTTTTCTTTGTTGGGAAATTTTCGTGACTCTATCTCTTTAAGTGTGATTGACTTGTTGATTTCCTGTATTTCTTGTAGACTCAATGTAGTTTGTGCATTTCTAGGAATTTGTCAATTTAATCTATTTTGTCTAATTTATTGGCATACATTTTCTCATAGAATCCTTTAATGATGCTTTTTGTTTTGGTGAGTCCATTTTAAAGTCCCCCTTTCATTTCTGATTTTATTTATTTGCATCTCCTCTCTTTTTTGTGTGTGTTAGTTTAGTGTTATATTTTTCTTTCTTTTTGATTTTGGATTGGTTTGCTATTCTCTTTTCCAGTTCCTCCAGGTTTTCTGTTAGGTCTTTGATTTTAGCTTTTCCTTCTTTTTAAATGTAGGTGTTAGAGAACTATAAATTTCCCTCTCAGCACTGCCTTTCCTGTACACCATAAGTTTTGATAAGTTGTGTTCTCATTTTCACTCATCTCAAGTTATTTACTAATTTCTCTTACAATTTCTTTCATCACCTGCAGATTGTTTTGGAGTGTGTTGTTTAGCCTCCACATAAATGCAAAATTTCTCTTTTCCTACCTATTAGTGATTCCCAGCTTCATTCTGAGAAGATGAAGTTGGAAATCAATTATGATCTGAGATTATGATCTGAGAAGGTGCCTTATATAATTTTAGTCTTTTATATTTATTGTGACCTGCTTTGTGACCCAGCATGTGGTCTATCCTGGAGAAAAATCCATAAGCACTTGAGAAGAATTTATAACCTACTAATGTGGGGTGCTATGTTCTGTATATGTCTGTTAAGTCCAGCTTGCTTATCGCATTGTTCAAGTTCTCTGTTTCCTTGTTAATTTTCTGTCTAGTTGTTCTATCTACTGTTGTGAGTGGCATGTTGAAGTCACTAACTATTATTGTAGAGATGACATGTCTCCCTTCAGTTTTGCCAGTTTGCCTCATGTATTTTGGGGCATCCAGTTTAGATGCATAGATATCTATTACTATTCCTCTTCCTGTTGGATTGTCCCTTTTATTAATATATAATGTTCTTCTGCATCTCATAATTTTTTTTTTTTTTTTTTTTTTTGCATTTAAAGTCTATTTTTTCCTATATTGGTATAGCAGCCTCTGCTCTTTTTTGGTTACTGTCTGCATGGAGTATTTTTTTCCAACCTTTCAATTTCAGCCAATTTGTATCTCTTTGGGTCTAAGATGAGTCTCTTGTAGACAGCATATGGATGGTTCATATTCTTATCCATTCTGTCATCTATGTTTTTTTTATTGGGGAGTTTAATCCATTCACATTCAATGATATCATTGTAAATGTATTATTTACTTCCACCATTTTATTCTTTGGTTTTCATATGTCATATCTTATTTTCATCTTCCTTTTCATTCTTTTGTTTATCTTTTCTAATACTCTTTTAAACTCTCCTCCCAACCTCTCTCTTCTGTTTTCCCTTTCAAGCTGCAAAACTCCCCTCAGTGCTTCCTGCAGAGATGGATTCAATTTTTTAAAAAACAACTCTCTTAGTCATATTTGAAGGACAACTTTCCTGGATAAAGAATTCTCAGCTGGGGAAGTGGATGTGGCTCAAGCAATTAGGTTCCTGCCTACCACATGGGAGGTCCCAGGTTTGGTTCCCAGTGCCTCCTGTAGAAGATGAGAAAGACAAAGAGCTGGCATGACAGGCTGGTGTGATAAACTGACACAACAAGAGACACAAAGAGGAAACACAATGAAGGAGTCAACAAAGCAGGCATCTGAGGTGGCTCAAGCAATTGAGCACCTCTCTTCCATATGTGAGGTCTCAATTTTGGTTCCTGGTACCTCTTAAAGAGAAGACGAGCAGACACAAAGAGCACACAGTTAATGGACACAGAGAGCAGACAGCCAGTGCAAAACAAGATTTATTTAAATAAATCTTTAAAATAAATAATTCTTGGCTGGCAAATTTCTGGATATTCTTGCACAATTATTTATTTATTAAGAAGTTTCACTGTGATATATTCACATACCATATGATCTATCCAAAGTGTATAATTGATGTTGTACATTAATCACCACAAAAATTTTAGAATAATTTCATTACTCCCAAAAGAAAAACTCCAGAATCCTAAGCAGTCCTTTCCCAGTCCTACATAATCATTAATCTAATTTAATCTTTATAAATTGATCTATATTTACATTTTATATAAAATGTAATTACAATATATAGTACTTTGTGTCTGGTTTCTTTCACTTAGCATTATTTTTTGTCTGATATTAACATTTTGTAGAATTAACATACATTTGTTCAACTTCAAAGAAAAATGGTCTTATATATGCAATTTTATCCATATTCATATTTCATATGCAATTTTACTATGCTATACAATTCCATATTACATTTTTTGTTTACTTTTAGTAATATAAATGATCTTAGACTTTCACTTTAAAACACTTTCATACACACATAATGGTACTGCTAGTTACAAATATTATGTCAGAGTTTCACCTATTCATTTGCAAAGATTGCACACATCCTTTTTAACAATTCTACACAAATTAAACTTCTTCATCTTTCCATTCTCTAAACCCATTCTATTTTCTGGTGACCCCACATTCAAGTTAATAACTCCATGAGACTACACAATATATTTAGTTCATAGTAGTGCAAACATACAGTATTTGTCCTGTTGTGTCTGGCTTGCTTCACTCAAGAAATGTCCTCTGGGTTCATCCATCTTGTCATATGCTCTACAACTTTATTTCTTCTTACAGCTGTATAATATTCCATTATGTGAATACACCACAGTTTCTTTATCCATTCATCAGTTAATGTACACCTGGGTTATTTCCAACTTTTGACATTCATGAATAACACTGCTATGAACATTGGTGTGCAGATGTGGTTTTGGCAGGTCATGTGGCACATCTATATTCAACTTCTTAGGAACTGTGAAAAGTCTTACACAGCAGCTGTACCATTCCATATTCCCACCAACAGTAAATAAGTGTTCCTATCTCTCCACATCCTTTCCAACATTTACAGTTTTCTATCTTTGTAATGGTAGTCAGTCTAATAGGTATGACATGATATCTCATTGTACTTTTTGCTTTTGTATATGATATTGAATGTTTTTTCATGTGTTTTTCTTTTGGTATTTATATCTCTTCTTTTGTCAAATGTCTATTCAAGTCTTTTGGCCATTTTGTAAAATTAGGTAGTTTGTGTTTTTATAGTTGACTTGTAACATCTCTTTATATATCATGTATGTAAAACATTTATGCATATGTGAATTCCAAATATTTTCTCCCATTGAGTTGACTGCTTTTTCACCCTTTTGAAAAATTCCTGTAAGGTGCAAGAGTGGTTAATTTTGAGGAGGTCCTGTTTATCTTTTTCTTTTGTTTTGCATGCTTTGGGTGTAAGGTCCAAGAAACCACTACCTACTGCAAGGTCTTTAAGATGTTTCTTTACATTTTCTCCTAGGAGTTTTATCATTTTGCCTTTCCTATTTAGGTCTTTGATCCACTTTGAGTTGATTCTTGTATAGGGAATGAGATAGGGGTCTTCTTTCATTGTTTTGGTTATGGTTTTCCAGTTCTCCCAGCACCATTTGCTGAAGAGACTGTTTTTTTCCTGTCAACATGGCTTTGGTAGGTTTGTCAAAAAGCACTTCACCATACAGGTGAATGTTTATTTCTGGACTCTCAATTGGATTCCACTGATCAATGTGCCTATCTTTATGCCAATACCATGCTGTTTTGACCACTATTCCTTTTTAATATGTTTTAAGTTCAGGCAGTGGAATTCCTCCCATGATGCTCTTCATTTTTAGAATGCTTTTGACTATTTTGGTGCACTTTCTCTTCCAAACGAGTTTGGTAATTACCTTTTCTGTTTCTGTAAAGTAAGCTGTTGGAATTTTGATTGGTATTGCATTGAATCTATAAATCATGTTGAGTAGGACTGACATCTTTGTGATATTTAGTCTTCCAATTCATGAATATGGGATGTCTTTCCATTTGTTTAGGTCTTCCTTGATTTCTTTTAGTGTTATTTTGTACTTTTATGTATATAGGTCCGTACTTCTTTGGTTAAACTGATTCCTGTGTATTTGAATCTTTTTTTTTTTTGCTCCTGTAAATGGATTTTTCCCCCTCATTTCCTCCTCAGATCATTCAATACTAGTGTGTAGGAACATTACTGATTTTTGTGTGTTGATCTTATATTCTGTCATTTTCTGAACTTATTTATTAACTCAAGTAGTTTTGTCAAAGACATTTCAGAATTTTCTAAAAATAAGATCATGTCTTCTTCAAATAGTGAGAGTTTCTTATTTAGATGTGATTGCTCTAATTGCTCTAGCTAGAACTTCTAGTACAATGTTAAATAACAATAGTGACAATGGGCATCCTTGTCTTGTTCCTGATCTAGAGGGAAAGATTTCAACCTTTCTCCATTGAGTATGATGTTGGCTATGGTTTGTCATATATGCCTTTTATCATATTGAGGAATTCTCCTTTTATTCTTATCTTTTGAAGTGTTTTTACTAAGAGGTCATTTTCTACATCAATATACCTGATCATTATTTGTTTACTCCTTCTTTTTAGGTGTTTTATTTTCACTGATTTTCTTATGTTGAACTATCTTTGCATACTTGGATTAAATCCCATTTGATAACAGTGTGTATATATATATATATTTTAATGTAATGTTGGATTTGGTTGTCTAGTATTTTGTGGAGAATTTTTGCATGTATATACATAAAGGATAATAGGCTATGATTTCCTTTTTTGTAGTGTCATTATGTGTTTGATATTGGGGTGAAGTTGACCTCATAGAAGAAGTTAGGAAATGTTCCCTCTTCTTCAATTTTTTGGAAGTGTTTCATTTCTTATTTTAGTTATTTGTACCCTCTCTCTGTTTTTTGCTAAGGGGCAA